>NC_081413.1:231838154-231840654 GCF_030272615.1 Cryptomeria japonica
ATAATCTAATTAGAGGAAGCTGTATTATCACATTGTTATGCAAACTTAGTTCCAAACTATTCTTCCACCACGGGAATCATAATGCTGACTGGTGAAGAATAGTTTAGGGCAAATATCTTTAATGTTTTCAACACTCAAGACTGTTGAAGTGATAAATGCTTCAAAGACAATGTTCAACAGAGTTATACCAAAACAACATTGTTAGATCTGGCGGTCATCGCCTCTGTTTCTTGAGATTAAACCATTGATCTAGCGTACCCTAGCCCGTACGGCATATGACTGTGTTGAAATCAAACCCGGTTATCAAAAATAGTTTAATTGTTCGATAACAGTTTGGAGTTGTTTCGTTATGGTTATCGCTCAAGTTTGAATGTGCAGTAAATGAATTCAGAAGACCATGATATTGGCTTGGGTCTAGCGGACTGAATGTTAATGGGACTGTTGCAACAGTTTATGTTGAAACCGATTTTGGAATGTGAGTTGATCCAAAACTTGAAGGGATTGATTGGGAATCAATAATCAAACACCATAGTCGAAAGTTTGAACCAGAAATGGGATTTACACTGCCGATAGTTTGTGGAAAGAAATGAAAATTTAAATTAAAACCCCTGTTTATTGCACAAAATTAATACCTTACATTGGCATTGGGTTCCAAAGCTTGACAAACTAGTCGAAGCCTAAACTAGCCTGATCAACTAGGGGATTGGGATTCCTGAGTGTAAACGAGTTTTGTTGAATTTTGATGCTATCTAATTATGCTACAAACAGAATAGGGGAACGAATCAAATCAAGTATATTTGTGAATAAACCACAGTATATGTGTGCAGTTGGAAAACCAGCAAGGCTTTAAAACTCAAAATTTCAACAGTAATACATCTTTAGAGAACTATAGACCTCAGCAGGAAATAGAGTTTGGCAAATATCTTTCCGGAGTTAGTGGACTAGCATCTAAACATGTTAAAATTCAGATTTGTGTCGAATTGGTGGTAGTGGATTATTGTTTTTTTTTAATTAAGAATTCATTTTGTAATGATTTTAATGGTTGAACAATGCATTTCCTTTTATTCATCAAATGCTAGAAGAACAGTCTAAATTTCTTATTGAATATCACTATATTTGTCTGGGCTAACCAAGTTTAGCATTGTAGCGCTCTGCATCAGAGAGAGAGAGGAGAGAAAGAGGGAGAATAGGAGAGAGAGAGAGAGAGAGAGAGAGAGAGAGAGAGAGAGAGAGAATGGGGAGAGAGAGGGAGATTAGGATAGGAAGAGATTGAAAGACTAGGATAGGAAGAGAGGGAAAGACTAGGATAATGAGAGAGAGAATAGGATAAGGAGAGAAAGTGAGAGAGAGAGAGGGGAGAGAGAGGGAGATTAGGATAGGAAGAGATGGAAAGACTAGGATAGGAAGAGAGGGAAAGACTAGGATAACACGAGAGAGAGAGAGAGAATAGACGATAGGAAGAGGAGAGATAAAGGGAGCGAGAGAGAGAGTAAGAGAGAGAGAGAGTGGTGAGAGAGGGAGATTAGGATAGGAAGAGATGGAAAGTCTAGGATAGGAAGAGAGGGAAAGACTAGGATAACAAGAGAGAGAGAGAGAGAATAGGGGGTAGGAAGAGAAGGAGAGATAGAGAGAAAGAGAAGGAGAGAGATTGGGAGATTGGGAAATGGCGAGGGGGAGAGGGAGAGAGAGGGTGAGAGAGAGAGAGAGAGAGAGAGAAATGCAAAGAGAAGGAGAGAGAGAGAGACAAAGAGACAGAGATAGAGATAGAGACAGAGATAGAGACAGAGAGGGATAGAGAGAGAGAAAGAGAGAGGTATAGAGAGGGAGAGAGAGAGAGAATAGGGGATAGGAAGAGGAGAGATAGAGAGAGCAAGAGAGAGAGAGAGGGGAGAGAGAGGGAGATTAGGATAAGAAGAGATGGAAAGTCTAGGATAGGAAGAGAGGGAAAGACTAGGATAACGAGAGAGAGAGAGAGAATAGGGGATAGGAAGAGAAGGAGAGACAGAGAGAAAGAGAAGGAGAGAGATAGGGAGATTGGGAAATGGCGAGGGGGAGAGGGAGAGAGAGGGAGAGAGAGAGAGAGGGTGATTATGATAGGAAGAGATGTAAGGACTAGGATAGGAAGAGAGGGAAATACTAGGATAAGGTGAGATAGAGAGAGAGAGAGAATAGAGGATAGGAAGAGGAGAGATAGAGAGAGTGAGAGAGAGAGAGAGTGGAGAGAGAGCGAGATTAGGATAGGAAGAGATGGAAAGTCTAGGATAGGAAGAGAGGGAAAGACTAGGATAACGAGAGAGAGAGAGAGAGAGAATAGGGGATAGGAAGAGAAGGAGAGACAAAGAGAAAGAGAAGGAGAGAGATAGGGAGATTGGGAAATGCTGAGGGGGAGAGGGAGAGAGAGGGAGAGAGGGAGAGAGAGAGAGAGAGAGAGAGAGAGAGATGAGAGAGAGAGAGAGAGAGAGAGAGAGAGAGAGAGAGAGAGAGAGAGAGAGAGAGAGGG
>NC_081413.1:231845654-231860654 GCF_030272615.1 Cryptomeria japonica
GAGGGAGAGAGAGGGAGAGAGAGAGAGAGAGAGGGTGATTATGACAGGAAGAGATGGAAGGACTAGGATAGGAAGAGAGGGAAAGACTAGAATAATGAGAGAGAGACAGGGAGATTAGGATAGGAAGAGATGGAAAGTCTAGGATAGGAAGAGAGGTAAAGACTAGGATAAGACACGAGAGAGAGAGAGAGAGAGAGAGAGAGAGAGAAGAGAGAGAGAGAGAGAGAGAGAGAGAGAGAATAGGGGATAGGAAGAGAAGGAGAGATAGTGAGAAAGAGGAGGAGAGAGATAGGGAGATTGGGAAATGGAGAGGGGGAGAGGGAAAGAGAGGGAGAGAATAGGATAGGGATAGAGAGAGAGAGGAGCAAGAGGGAGAGGGGAGAAAGAGGGAGAATAGGAGAGAGAGAGAGAGGGAGATTAGGATAGGAAGAGATGGAAAGAATAGGATAGGAAGAGAGGGAAAGACTAGGATAATGAGAGAGAGAGAGAGAGGGTGATTATGATAGGAAGAGATGGAAGGACTAGGATAGGAAGAGAGGGAAAGACTAGGATAATGAGAGAGAGATAGAGAGAGAGAGGGAGATTAGGATAGGAAGAGATGGAAAGTCTAGGATAGGAAGAGAGGTAAAGACTAGGATAAGATGAGAGAGAGAGAGAGATAGAGAGACAAAGAGAGAGAGACAGAGAATAGTGGATAGGAAGAGAAGGAGAGATAGTGAGAAAGAGGAGGAGAGAGATAGGGAGATTGGGAAATGGAGAGGGGGAGAGGGAAAGAGAGGGAGAGAATATGATAGGGATAGTGAGAGAGAGAGGAGCAAGAGGGAGAGGGGAGCAAGAGGGAGAATAGGAGAGAGAGAGAGTGAGAGACAGGGAGATTAGGATAGGAAGAGATGGAAAGACTAGGATAGGAAGAGAGTTAAAGACTAGGATAATGAGAGAGAGAGAGAAAGAAAGACATAGAGAATAGGATAAGGAGAGAAGAGAGAGAGAGAGAGAGAGAGAGAGAGAGAGAGAGAGAGAGAGAGAGAGAGAGAGAGGGAGGGAGAGGGAGAGGGAGATTAGGATAGGAAGAGAGGGTAAGACTAGGATAACGAGAGAGAGAGAGAGAGACTAGGGGATAGGAAGAGAAGGAGAGACAGAGATAAAGAGAAGGAGAGAGATAGGGAGATTGGGAAATGGCGAGGGGGAGAGGGTGATTAGGAAAAGGAGAGGGGGAGAGGGAAAGGGAGAGTGGGAGATTTTTAAAAGGAGATGGGGAGAGTGAGAGAGAGGGAGGTTGGGAAATGGAGAAAGAGAGAGGGAGATAGAGATAGAGATATAGACGTAGAGAGAGACAGTGAGAGAGAGAGAGATAAAGAGAGAGAGAGAAAGAGAGGGAGATTAGGATAGGAAGAGATGGAAAGACTAGGATAGGAAGAGAGGGAAAGACTAGGATAAGGTGAGAGAGAGAGAGAGAGAAAGAGAGGGAAATTAGGATAGGAAGAGATGGAAAGACTAGGATAAGGAGAGACGGGGGTAGACATAGAGTGGGAGTGGATGGAGGGAGGGAGGGGGTAAGAGAGAGAGAGAGGGGGAGGAGAGAGAGAGAGAGAGAGGGAGAGGGAGATTATGATAGGAAGAGAGGGAAAGACTAGGATAATGAGAGAGAGAGAAAGAGAGAATACGGAATAGGAAGAGAAGGAGAGACAGAGAGAAAGAGAAGGAGAGAGATAGGGAGATTGGGAAATGGCAAGGGGGAGAGGGAGAGAGAGGGAGAGAGAGAGAGAGAGAGAGAGAGAGAGAGAGAGAGAGAGAGAGAAATACAAAGAGAAGGAGGTTAGGAAAAGGATAGAGGGGGAGAAGGAGAGATAGAGAGACATAGATAGAGATAGACAAAGAGACAGAGATAGAGAGAGAGAGAGGGAGAGAGAGAGAGAAAGAGAGAGAGAGAGAGAGAATAGGGGATAGGAAGAGGAGAGATAGAGAGGGCGAGAGAGAGAGAGAGGGGAGAGAGAGGGAGATTAGGATAGGAAGAGATGGAAAGTCTAGGATAGGAAGAGAGGGAAAGGCTAGGATAACGAGAGAGAGAGAGAGAGAGAGAGAATAGGGGATAGGAAGAGAAGCAGACACAGAGATAAAGAGAAGGACAGAGATAGGGAGATTGGGAAATGGTGAGGAGGAGAGGGAGAGAGAGGGAGAGAGCGAGAGAGAGAGAGAGAGGGTGATTCTGATAGGAAGACATGCAACGACTAGGATAGGAAGAGAGGGAAAGACTAGGATAACGAGAGAGAGATAGAGAGAGAGAGAGAGAGAGAGAGAGAGGGAGATTAGGATAGGAAGAGATGGAAAGTCTAGGATAGGAAGAGAGGTAAAGACAAGGATAACACAAGAGAAAGAGAGAGAGACAGAGAAAGAGAGAGAGAGAGAGAATAGGGGATAGGAAGAGAAGGAGAGATAGTGAGAAAGAGGAGGAGAGAGATAGGGAGATTTGGAAATGGAGAGGGGGAGAGGGAAAGAGAGAAAGAGAATAGGATAGGGATAGAGAGAGAGAGAGGAGCAAGAGGGAGAGGGGAGCAAGAGGGAGAATAGGAGAGAGAGAGAGAGAGAGAGAGAGAGGGAGATTAGGATAGGAAGAGATGGAAAGACTAGGATAGGAAGAGAGGGAAAGACTAGGATAATGAGAGAGAGAGAGAAAGAGAAAGAGAATAGGATAAGGAGAGAAAGAGAGAGAGAGAGAGAGAGAGAGAGAGAGAGAGAGAGGAAGAGAGAGGTTAGGATAGGAAGAGAGGGAAAGACTAGGATAAAGAGAGAGAGAGAGAGAGAGAGAGAGAGAGAGAATAGGGGATAGGAAGAGAAGGAGAGAGATAGTGAGATTGGGAAATGGCGAGGGGGGAGAGGGAGAGAGATGGAGAGAGAGTGTGAGAGAGAGAGGGAAATTAGGAAAAGGAGAGGGGGAGATTGTTAAAAGTAGATGGGGAGAGGGAGAGAGAGGGAGGTTGGGAAATGGAAAAAGAGAGAGAGATAGAGATAGAGATATAGACATAGAGAGAGACAGTGTGTGAGAGAGAGAGAGAGAGAAAGAGAGGGAGATTAGAGTAGGAAGAGATGGAAACAATAGGATAGGAAGAGAGTGAAAAAATAGGATAAGGTGAGAGAGACAGAGAGAGAGAGAAAGAGGGGGAAATTAGGATAGGAAGAGATGGAAAGACTAGGATAAGGAGAGACGGGGGTAGACATAGAGTGGGAGTGGATGGAGGGAGGGAGAGGGTAAGAGAGAGAGAGAGAGAGAGGAGAAAGAGGGAGAGAGAGAGGGTGGAGGGAGGGATGGGGTTAGAGACAGAGTGGGACGGAGAGAGATAGAGAGAGAGACACAGAGAGAGAGTGGGGAGAGAGAGGGAGAGAGATAGAGATAGAGACACAAAGAGAGAGAGAGAGAGATGGGAGAGAGAGGGAAATCAGGATAGGAAGAGATGCAAAGTCTAGGATATGAAGAGAGGGAAATACTAGGATAACACGAGAGAGGGAGAGAGAGAGAGAGAGAGAGAGAGAGAGAGAGAGAGAGAGAGAGAGAGAGAGAAAGAGAGAGAGAGAGAATAGGGGATAGGAAGAGAAGGAGAGATAGTGAGAAAGACGAGGAGATAGATAGGGCGAGGGAGAGAATAGGATAGGGATAGAGAGAGAGAGAGGAGCAAGAGGGAGAGGAGAGAAAGAGGGAGAAGAGGAGAGAGAGAGAGCGAGAGAGAGAGAGAGAGTGGGGAGAGAGAGGGTGATTAGGATATTGAAGAGATGGAAAGACTAGGATAGGAAGAGAGGGAAAGACTAGGATAATGAGAGAGAGAGAGAGAGAAAGAAAGAGAGAGAGAATAGGATAAGGAGAGAAAGAGAGAGAGAGAGAGAGAGAGAGAGGAGAGAGAGGGAGATCAGGATAGGAAGAGATTGAAAGACTAGGGTAGGAAGAGAGGGAAAGACTAGTATAACGCAAGAGAGAGAGAGACAGAATAGAGGATAGGAAGAGGAGAGATAGAGACAGCGAGAGAGAGAGCGAGAGACAGAGACAGAGGGGAGAGAGAGTGAGATTAGGATAGGAAGAGATGGAAAGTCTAGGATAGGTAGAGAGGGAAAGACTAGGATAACGATAGAGAGAGAGAGAGAAAGGAAGAGAGAAGGAGATTAGGAAAAGGATAGAGGGGGAGAAGGAGAGACAGAGAGACAGAGACAGACAAAGAGAGAGAGAGGGATTAGGAGAGGAAGAGATGAGAGAGAGAGAGGGAGATTAGGACAGGAAGAGATGGAAAGACTAGGATAGGAATAGAGGGAAAGACTAGTATAACGCACGTGAGAGAGAGAGAGAGAGGGAGAGAGAGAATAGGGGATAGGAAGAGGAGAGATAGAGAGAGCGAGAGAGAGAGAGAGGGGAGAGAGATGGAAAGACTAGGATAATGAGAGAGAGAGAGAGAATAGAGGATTGGGAAATGGAGAGGGGAAGAGGGAGAGAATAGGATAGGGATAGCTAGAGAGACAGAGACAGAGACAAAGAGAGAGAGAGGGATTAGGAGAGGAAGAGATGAGAGAGAGAGAGAGAGGGAGATTAGGATAGGAAGAGATGGAAAGACTAGGATAGGAATAGAGGGAAAGACTAGGATAACGTACACAAGAGAGAGAGAGAGAGACAGAGAGAGGGAGAGAGAGAGAGAATAGGGGATAGGAAGAGGAGAGATAGAGAGAGAAAGAGAGAGAGAGAGGGGAGAGAGATGGAAAGACTAGGATAATGAGAGTTAGAGAGAGAGAGAGAGAATAGGGGATTGGGAAATGGAGAGGGGAAGAGGGAGAGAATAGGATAGGGATAGCTAGAGAGAGAGAGAGGAGCAAGAGGGAGTGGGAGAGAGAGAGAGAGAGTGAAAAAGAGAGAGAGAGAGAGAGAGAGACAAAGAGAGAGAGAGATAGAGAGAGAGGGGAGAGAGAGGGACATTAGGATAGGAAGAGAAGGAAAGACTAGGATAATAGGAGAGAGAGATAGAGATAGAGAGAGAGGAGAAAGAGAGAGTGACAAAGAGAGAGAGAGGAGTGGGAGAGAGATATAGAGAGAGAGAGAGGGAGAGGGGAGTAAGAGGGAGAATAGGATAAGGAGATAGAGAGAGAGAGAGAGAGAGAGAGAATAGGGGATAGGAAGAGGAGAGATAGAGAGAGCGAGAGAGAGAGAGAGGGGAGAGAGATGGAAAGACTAGGATAATGAGAGAGAGAGAGAGAGAGAGAGAGAGAATAGGGGATTGGGAAATGGAGAGGGGAAAAGGAAGAGAATAGGATAGGGATAGCTAGAGAGAGAGAGAGGAGCAAGAGGGAGTGGGAGAGAGAGAGAGAGTGACAAAGAGAGAGAGAGAGACAAAGAGAGAGAGACAGAGAGAGAGGGGAGAGAGGGGGACATTAGGATAGGAAGAGATGGAAAGACTAGGATAGGAAGAGAGGGAAAGACTAGGATAACAAGAGAGAGAGAGAGAATAGGTGATAGGAAGAAGAGAGATAGAGAGAGTGAGAGAGAGAGAGAGGGAGGGAGATTAGGAGAGAGAGTCAGAGAGAGAGAGAAAGACAGAGAGAAGGAGATTAGGAAAAGGATAGAGGGGGAGAGGGAGAGAGAGAGAGAGAGGGTGATTATGAAAAGGAGAGGGGGACAGGGAGAGGGAGAGGGGGAGATTGTTAAAAGGAGATGGGGGGAGGCAGAGGGAGGGTGATGCAGAGTAACACAACGCTAAGCTTGGTTAGCCCAAACAAACACTTGTGATATTCAATAAGAAATCCAGACTGTTCTTCTTTGATGAATAAAAGGAAATGCTATGTTCATTAAAATCATCACAAATTGAGGTCTTAATCAATAAGAACAATAATCCACTAGTTTGACACAAATCTGAATTTTAACATGTTCAAATGCTAGTTAACTCCAGAAAGATATTTGTCAAAACTTTGTTTTTGCTGAGGTCTATAGTTCTCTAAAACTGTTTTACTGTTGAACTTTTGAGTTTTAAAATCTTGCTGGTTTTCCAACTGCATATACACATATTGTGGTTTATTCTCAAATACACTTGTTTTGATTCATTCCTTCCCCATTCTATTCGTAACATAATTAGATGGCATCAAACTTCAACAAAACTTGTTTATACACAGGAATCCCAATCCCTAGTTGATCAAGCTAGTTTAGCTTATTAAGCTTTGGAACCCGATGCCAGTGCAAAGTGTTAATTATGTGCCATAAACAGGGGTTTTAATTTGAATTTGCATTTCTTTCCACAGACTTACGGCAGTGCAAATCCCATTTCTGATTCAGACCTTCAACTATGGTATTTGGTTATTGATTCCAATCGATCCTTTCATGTTTTGGATCTTCTCATGTTCCCAAACCAACATCACGGTTTCCAGAATTTATTTACTGCATATTCAATTTGATCAGTAACCATAACGACACCCTCCAAACTGTTTCTCGAACAATTTAAGCTATTTTCGAGTTTGATTTAACACAGTTGTTTTCCGTACGGCTAGGGCACATTAAATCAATGGGTTTATCTCAAGAAATGGGTGCGATGACCGCCAGATGTAACAAGAATGTTTTTTTTTTTTTTATTTATAACTCTGTTAGACAATGTCTTTGAAGCATTTTATCATTTCAACAGCCTCGAGCAATGAATACATTAAAGAATTTTGCCCTAAACTGTTCTTCACTAGTCAGCATTGTGTTTCCCGTGAAGAAAAAACAGTTTGGAACTGAGTTTACATAACGATATGAACAAACAACTTCCTCTATTCAGATTGTCCGAACTTTTATTTATACAAATTATAACCAATTCAAAATGGTACAGTTACATGATTAATGCATTGTGTTTATTGCAGAAAAAACTATGTTCACAGTGTAACAATGCACTCTAACCCAAAAATTGAACAAAGGGTTTTTTTCTTTTATGAAACAAACATACAAAATCGCTTACAGTTTTTGTCTGTGAATCCGTTTAGAGTGTTTTTACATCCGGTATGTGTTTGTTCCTCATTCCATCTCTGTGAACCTTGTTTTAAATCCCAACTGCAGAAAACAATCATGGTATAGTCTTCTTCGAAACTGTTGTTTTTTTTGTTTTATTTCCTTGCTTCGCAGACTCTTCCCATTCCACCAATAAGTGAACATCGGTTTTTTTAACAACAGCGGTAGACATCCAAACTGGTTCAAAACTAGTTGGGTCGTTGAGGCAACTAACCAAAGATCGGTACCAGAACGAGTACCGCTAAAGATGAAAACAACATGGTTTAAGTTTTAACAAAACTGTAACAACAAAAAACATAAAACTTTAAGAAATCGGATCTAGTGTAAAATTCACTTAATCCTTGTGGACTAAGAGCCCTCAGTTTATAGATACACTGAGAGACAACCTGACCACACACAAGGAGACCACAAACAATGGTGGCTTATTACAAGCAAACAAAAAAAACAAAAACCAACCTAAACACTAACTGCCAGGGGTGCCCTGCACCATGCTCCACAGGCAGGAAAACTCAAGTCCCTTGAGTTGGGACTGCTGGAACAGAAAAACCCAATTTCTCAAGAGCGGCAGTAGACAGCCATGTAGCATCTTCAACTGGTCTGGATTTCCACTGCACCAAATGTTCATAATATGTATGACGTCGGGTCTTCCGGGCCACACGAGTTTCCAAAATGCAATCAATCTCCAAAGGAGGTACCTTAGGAAGAGCTGAAAGCTGTGCATCAACAAGAGAATCAACAGCACCTGCAGTCACAGAATTATCAACAGGACCTTTATACAAATATAGATCAGCAACATTAAAGACAGGTGATAAATGAATATCCGGAGGAAGATCAACATGATAGGCATTAGGACCACTACGTTTGAGAATTTTAAAAGGTCCAATCTTTTTTGCCATAAGTTTCGTATAATGGCCCTTAGGTAGCCTTTCTTTCTTTAAATGGACCATGACCAAATCCCCAACATTGAATGTGACATCTTTCCTCCGTTTATCTGCATGAGTTTTATATTTGGAATTAGAATGCTGAAGCTTTACCTTAACCTGATCCTGAATATCCTTCATAACAGTAACAAAATCATCAGCCAAAGCACTGGGCTTTTCCAAACAATTAACATCCCTTAATTCCAAAATGCCCCGTGGATGAATACCATACACAATCTGAAATGGAGTTTTCCTGGTACTACGATTCACTGAATCATTATAGTAGAACTCAGCTTGAGCCAAAACTGAATCCCAACTTGTACCATGTTCTTGTGTCAAGCACCTCAAAAGATTACCAAGAGACCTATTGATGACCTCAGTCTGCCCATCGGATTGTGGGTGATATGCAGAAGATAAACAAACATTAGTGCCCAATTTCTTCCACAAAGTGTGCCAAAAATGACCCAACAATTTAGGATCTCTATCTGATATGATTGACAAAGGTAAACCATGCAAACGTACTACTTCCTGAAAGAACAATCCAGCAACATGAGATGCATCATGAGTAGTTTTACATGGAATAAAATGAGCCATTTTTGAAAACCGATCTACTACCACAAATATGCTGTCATAACCGGACTTGGTCCTAGGCAAACCGAGCACAAAATCCATACTAACTGAATCCCATGGTTTAGAAGGAATGGGTAAAGGTGTGTAAAGACCAGCATTAGAGGAATGACCTTTAGACTTTTGACATATCAAACAAGTTTCAACAAATTTCCAAACATCCGTTTGCAACTTAGGCCAATAATAAAACCTCTTGACTGATTCTAAAGTTTTATCCAAACCAAAATGACCTGCCAAACTACCACAATGTTTTTCCTTTATAATATTTTCCCTCATTGAACCCTTTGGAACACAAAGTAAACCACCTTTGAAAAGTAGCCCATTCTGAATCAAATAATCAGAAAAATCAGTATGATACCTTGCTGTCATGTCCAAACAAACCTGATAAATTTCCTTGAAATCTTCATCCGTAGCATACATGGATGCCATAGCCTCTAAACCAGCACTTTCCAATTGCATAGACTGAATGGCAAGTGTCCTTCTACTCAAAGCATCCGCCACCTTATTAGTAACCCCTTTCTTATGTTTAATGCTGAAAGTATAGGCCTGCAAAAACTCCATCCACTTGACATGTCTATGGTTAAGTTTCTCTTGTCTATTCAGAAAACTGAGTGCATGGTTATCCGTAAAAACAATGAACTCTTTTGGTAAAAGATAATGCCTCCATTTTCTTAACGACTGAACCATAGCATAAAGTTCAAGATCATAAGTAGAATATTTTTGTTTTGCTGCATTTAATTTCTCACTAAAGAAGGCTATGGGTCTACCATCTTGACTAAGAACCCCACCAATAGCCTTATTGCTAGCATCACATTCAACAACAAAAACCTTATAAAAATCCGGTAAAACAAGTACTGGCTGTTCGGATATTTTCTTTTTCAGTAATTCAAAAGATTCATTGGCCTCTTTAGTCCATTGGAAAACACATTTTCTTCCTCCTTTAATAGTATCAATAAGTGGAACACAAACACCACTAAAGTTTCTAATAAACTTTCTATAGAAACTGCATAAACCATGAAAAATTTTTACCTCCGTGGCTATAGTAGGTGCTGGCCAATTTAGGATGGCTTCTACCGTTGAAGGATCCATTTTCAGACTGCCTTTTGAAATTACAAAACCCAAGAACACAAGTTCTTCTTGCATGAAGGAACACTTCTCTGAGTTTACCCTCAAGCCTTCTTCATGAAGCTTCCTCAAGACCTGATCCAAATGCTGTAAATGCTCCTCTTTGCTGCCACTAAAAATCAGAATATCATCCAAATATACAACAACAAATTGATGAAGAAAAGGTTTCAGCACTTCATTCATTAAATGCATGAAAGTACTAGGAGCATTGGATAAACCAAAAGGCATAACTATCCATTCAAACAAACCCTCATTAGTTTTGAAAGCGGTTTTCCATTCGTCCCCTTCCCGTATCCGGATCTGATGATAACCACTTTTAAGATCAATCTTTGAATAGTATTTAGCACCACCTAAACAGTCCATGAGATCCTCTAACTGAGGCATGGGAAATCGGTATCTAATAGTAATCTTATTAATAGCACGAGAATCTGTACACAACCTCCAAGTTCCTTCTTTCTTAGGAGCAAGGACTACTGGGACAGCACATGGGCTAATACTTTTCCGTATGTAACCCTTTTCTAACAATCCTTGGATTTGCCGTGCAACTTCAGCATTTTGTTTGGGAGTTAGTTTATAGGCTGCTTTATTTGGTAATGTAGCACCCGGAATCAAATCAATACAATGGCTGATTGACCTCTTTGGTGAAAGAGACTCATGAGCACTATCAGCAATAATACCATCATACTTATTCAACAAATCACATACAACCTTAGGACAAGTACTTTCCTTGGCTTCTAAATTCAATTCCCTGCCCTCACAATTAGTTTCCTTAGGTCTGATTACAACAGCAAAGCATGGAGGATTCTCTTCCTTAAGACCTTCTAAAAACTCCTTTTCTTTGACAACCATAACACTACTTTGTAAGATTGAATTATTTGCAACATCCGGTAAAGGTGTCATTATGAAATTTTCTCCATCCTTAGTTATATTGAACACATTGGTTTTCCCATCATGCTGGGCATTAGTATCATATTGCCATGGTCTTCCTAAAAGAAGATGGCATGCATCCATTGCAACTATTTCACATAAAACTTTATCTTTATAATCACCAATTTCAAATTCTACCAAGCATTGTTCATTCACAATAGTTTGCTGCTCCTTATTCAACCAGGAAACTTTATAGGGAGTAGGATGTGGAAGCCTTTTCAAATTTAACTTAGTAACCATTTCCAAGGAAACTAAATTTTCAGTAGAGCCAGAATCAACAATTACCTTGCATACTTTACCTTTTGCTTTGCAAGTAGTCTGGAATAGAGATTTCCTTTGTGTTGGCTCCTTATTGAGTGGTACCAACAGCGATCTATTGAACATAAGAGTTTCTCCCTGCACTGGATCAGCATGCTTGGATGAGGTTGTATGGTATGATGAGTTGCTTTGACAATCCTCTTCTTGAATCAATTGTACCCTTCTATCTCCTGGATTGCTGTTGTCACTCTTTTGTGGACATCTGAAAGATTGATGCCCAACTTGGTTACATGAGAAGCACCTTCCGGTGAACACATTAGGACCTCTTCCTCTGGATCTGCCCCTGCCATTATTTGACCCTCTTCCTCTGAATGAACCTCTGCCACCAGCATCATTATCAACACTTTGATTGCTACTTTCACCTTGGGACTTAGGAAAAGTTCCTCTCCCATTGAACCTACCTCTTTCACGGAATGAGTTTCCTCTTCCCTTACTTTGTTCTCCTCTTCTTTTCTGTTTTTCCTCAATCTTGAGGGCAAGCTGAAAACATTTGTGGACTGATTCCACACTAACCAATGTCAATTCATTTTGGATGCTATATTTCAATCCATTGATATACCTTGCAAGTTTTTGTTTTTCAGTTTCAAACATTTTGGCCTTCAAGGTCAAATTGTGAAATTCTTGAGTATAAGTACTCACATCAAGATCTTTTTGCTTCAAATTTTGAAGCTTCTTATGAAGGGTTACTTCATAATCATCCGGTACAAACTGTTTTTTCAATTCTGCCTTCATTCTGGTCCAAGTGGAAATGACCTCCTTTCCCTCTTCCAATCTCTCATTTTGTAGAAAATTCCACCAACTAAGGGCTGGCCCCTTCAATTTTGACTTTGCCAACTTCACCTTTTGGCTTGGAAGTACTACCTCACACTCAAAATAATTCTCCAAAGCTTCTATCCAATCCATGCATTCTTCCGGTTCCAATTTGCCATGGAACAAAGGAATATCAGTCCTATCCTTTACTCCTACCCTCTCTAGGGCTGCAAGGATTGCCTTTTGATCCTCTGGAATATTTGCTTGACCGGCTGGATCTTGCTCTTCCTCTTCTTCTTCTGACTCTTCTTGGCTTCCTCTCCTCACTTGGCCTTTCAACTTATCTAACTCTCTCTTCATTGCCCTATTCTCCTCTCTGACAGCCCTACTCTCTGCCATTTGCTCTTTGACTATCTTAGCCAATTCTACATTGGTGATTCTGATAGGGATTTCTTCTCCATCCCCCATCTTGGTATTCCCAAAAGGTATCTTGTGGCTCTGATACCACTTGATGCAGAGTAACACAACGCTAAGCTTGGTTAGCCCAAACAAACACTTGTGATATTCAATAAGAAATCCAAACTGTTCTTCTTTGATGAATAAAAGGAAATGCTATGTTCATTAAAATCATCACAAATTGAGTTCTTAATCAATAAGAACAATAATCCACTAGTTCGACACAAATCTGAATTTTAACATGTTCAAATGCTAGTTAACTCCAGAAAGATATTTGTCAAAACTCTGTTTTTGCTGAGGTCTATAGTTCTCTAAAACTGTTTTACTGTTGAACTTTTGAGTTTTAAAATCTTGCTGGTTTTCCAACTGCATATACACATATTGTGGTTTATTCTCAAATACACTTGTTTTGATTCATTCCTTCCCCGTTCTGTTCGTAACATAATTAGATGGCATCAAACTTCAACAAAACTTGTTTATACATAGGAATCCCAATCCCTAGTTGATCAGGCTAGTTTGGGCTTCGACTAGTTTATTAAGCTTTGGAACCCGATGCCAGTGCAAAGTGTTAATTATGTGCCATAAACAGGGGTTTTAATTTGAATTTACATTTCTTTCCACAGACTTACGGCAGTGCAAATCCCATTTCTGATTCAGACCTTCAACTATGGTATTTGGTTATTGATTCCAATCGATCCTTTCATGTTTTGGATCTTCTCATGTTCCCAAACCAACATCACGGTTTCCAGAATTTATTTACTGCATATTCAATTTGATCAATAACCATAACGACACCCTCCAAACTGTTTCTCGAACAATTTAAGCTATTTTCGAGTTTGATTTAACATAGTTGTTTTCCGTACGGCTAGGGCACATTAAATCAATGGGTTTATCTCAAGAAATGGGTGCGATGACCGCCAGATGTAACAAGAATGTTTTTTTTTTTTTTTTTTTTTTATAACTCTGTTAGACAATGTCTTTGAAGCATTTTATCATTTCAACAACCTCGAGCAATGAATACATTAAAGAATTTTGCCCTAAACTGTTCTTCACCAGTCGGCATTGTGTTTCCCGTGAAGAAAAAACAGTTTGGAACTGAGTTTACATAACGATATGAACAAACAACTTCCTCTATTCAGATTGTCCGAACTTTTATTTATACAAATTATAACCAATTCAAAATGGTACAGTTACATGATTAATGCATTGTGTTTATCGCAGAAAAAACTATGTTCACAGTGTAACAATGCACTCTAACCCGAAAATCGAACAAAGGGTTTTTTTCTTTTATGAAACAAACATACAAAATCGCTTACAGTTTTTGTCTGTGAATCCGTTTCGAGTGTTTTTACATCCGGTATGCGTTTGTTCCTCATTCCATCTCTGCGAACCTTGTTTTAAATCCCAACTGCAGAAAACAATCACGGTATAGTCTTCTTCGAAACTGTTGTTTTTTTTGTTTTATTTCCTTGCTTCACAGACTCTTCCCGTTCCACCAATAAGTGAACATCGGTTTTTTTAACAACAGCGGTAGACATCCAAACTGGTTCAAAACTAGTTGGGTCGTTGAGGTAACCAACCAAAGATCGGTACCAGAATGAGTACCGCTAAAGATGAAAACAACATGGTTTAAGTTTTAACAAAACTGTAACAACAAAAAACATAAAACTTTAAGAAAACGGATCTAGTGTAAAATTCACTTAATCCTTGTGGACTAAGAGCCCTCAGTTTATAGATACACTGAGAGACAACCTGACCACACACAAGGAGACCACAAACAATGGTGGCTTATTACAAGCAAACAAAAAAAACAAAAACCAACCTAAACACTAACTGCCAGGGGTGCCCTGCACCAGAGGGAGGTTGGGAAATGGAGAAAGAGAGAGGGAGAGAGACAGAGAGAGAGAGAGAGGAGCAAGAGATAGAGAGAGAGACTAGGATAGGAAGAGAGGGAAAGACTAGGATAACGAGAGACGAGGATGGACATAGAGAGGGAGTGGTGTAGAGGCACCTAAAGTACAAGAGATAAATGAGTTTAAGAGTCCTTATATCATGTATTAAAATATATTTGATTCATTTGTGATGTATTTGAGTCTAAATGTAAGGCTATGTGAAGCCATTTATATGACATTGTTAATATTGTTATGTTAAGTTCCTAGTTTGATCAAGAAGACAAAAATATGAAAGAATGTCTAATAAAGGCTAAAAATCATGTAAAAGGTCTTAAATAGGTTATTTGGACATGTCTAGGGTGATTTTACAAAGTGTGGAGTCATTTTTATTAAGTGTCATAAAAGTTGTCAAAATGCATAAAAATTGTAAAGCATGAAACAATGCAAAAAGGCATTAAAAGTTGTCAAAAAGAAGATGAAAGGTCATAAGGGTGGTTAAGTGGTTTCTAACTACCTAAATATGTATAAATATGATGTATTGGTCGAACCAAATCATATTGGAGAGAATAGAGAAAGAGGAGAACATTTTGGAGCAATTGAGTGAATTTGAATCTCTTATTTTGATTGGTTTTTTTTGTTAAGTTGTTGTTTCCAGGCCTTGTACGGCCATGTACGGCCTGGAAACCCTGTAATATAGTAATGGTTAGATATTATATTGAATCCTCTTTCCTATACTTTTGGTTTGATCAATTTTTATTAACTATGGAGGAAGTTATGAGATTTTTCGTGAAAGTTAGCATTTGCAGATTCAGGATTTCTGAGAACAGTCATAGTGAAATGCGTGGTAAGAATACATATGGAAGATTCAAGAACTCTAATTATATTCATTGGAAATATATTTGAGTAATATTTCATTTCCTTTTGGTTTGGTTCAATTTCATGAGGATTTGTGGAATCTATGACATTTTTAATGAAGACTGGTTTT
>NC_081413.1:231865654-231868154 GCF_030272615.1 Cryptomeria japonica
AGAGGTAAAGACTAGGATAACGTAAGAGAGAGAGAGAGATAGAGAGATAGATAGAGAGAGAGAGAGAGAGAATAGGGGATAGGAAGAGAAGGAGAGATAGTGAGAAAGAGGAGGAGAGAGATAGGGAGATTGGGAAATGGAGAGGGGGAGAGGGAAAGAAAGGGAGAGAATAGGATAGGGATAGAGAGAGAGAGAGAGGAGCAAGAGGGAGAGGGGAGCAAGAAGGAGAATAGGAGAGAGAGAGAGAGAGAGGGACATTAGGATAGGAAGAGATGGAAAGTCTAGGATAGGAAGAGAGGGAAAGACTAGGATAATGAGAGAGAGAGAGAGAGAAAGACAGAGAGAATAGGATAAGGAGAGAAAGACAGAGAGAGAGAGAGGTAGAGGGAGAGTAGGATAGGAAGAGAGGGAAATACTAGGATAATGAGAGAGAGAGAGAGAGAGAGAGAGAGAGAATAGGGGATAGGAAGAGAAGGAGAGACAGATAGAAAGAGAAGGAGAGAGATAGGGAGATTCGGAAATGGCGAGGGGGAGAGGGAGAGATAGGGAGAGAGAGAGAGAGAGAGAAAGGTAGAGAGAAGGAGATTAGGAAAGGGATAGAGGGGGAGAGGGGGGGAGAGAGAGAGAGAGAGGGTGATTAGGAAAAGGAGAGGGGGAGAGGGAAAGGGAGAGGGGGAGATTGTTAAAAGGAGATGGGGAGAGGGAGAGAGAGGGAGGTTGGGAAATGGAGAAAGACAGGGAGATTAGGATAGGAAGAGAGGGAAAGACTAGGATAAGGTGAGAGAGAGAGATAGAGAAAGAGAGAGAGAGAGAGAAAGAGAGGGAAATTAGGATAGGAAGAGATGGAAAGACTAGGAAAAGGAGAGACGGGTGTAGACATAGAGTGGGAGTGGATGGAGGGAGGAAGGGGGTAAGAGAGAAAGAGAGGGGGGGAGAGGGAGAGAGAGAGAGAGAGAGAGAGAGAGAGAGAGAGAGAGAGAGAGAGAGAGAGAGAGAGAGAGAGAGAGAGAGAGGAGCAACAGAGAGAGAGAGGATGGAGGGAGGGAGGGCATAAGAAAGAGAGTGGGACAGAGAGAGAGGGGAGAGAGAGGGAGAGAGATAGAGAGAGAGACATAGAGAGAGAGAGATGAGAGAGAGGGAGATTAGGATAGGAAGAGATGGAAAGTCTAGGATAGGAAGAGAGGGAAAGACTAGGATAACAAGAGAGAGAGAGAGAGAGAGAGAGAGAGAGAGAGAATAGGGGATAGGAAGAGAAGGAGAGACAGAGAGAAAGAGAAGGAGAGAGATTGGGAGATTGGGAAATGGTGAGGGGGAGAGGGAAAGAGAGGGAGAGAGAGAGAGAGAGAGAAATGCAAAGAGAAGGAGATTAGGAAAAGGATAGAGGGAGAGAAGGAGAGAGAGAGAGACAGAGAGATAGAGACAGAGACAGAGACAGAGACAGAGACAGAGGGATAGAGAGAGAGAAAAAGAGAGAGAGAGAGGGAGAGAGAGAGAATAGGGGATAGGAAGAGGAGAGATAGAGAGAGCAAGTGAGAGAGAGAGACAGAGGGGAGAGAGAGGGAGATTAGGATAGGAAGAGATGGAAAGTATAGGATAGGAAGAGAGGGAAAGACTAGGATAACGAGAGAGAGAGAGAGAGAGAGAGAGAGAGAATAGGGGAGAGGAAGAGAAGGAGAGACAGAGAGAAAGAGAAGGAGAGAGATAGGAAGATTGGGAAATGGTGAGGGGGAGAGGGAGAGAGAGGGGGAGAGAGAGAGAGAGGTTGATTACGATAGGAAGAGATGGAAGGACTAGGATAGGAAGAGAGGGAAAGACTAGGATAAGGTGAGATAGAGAGAGAGAATAGAGGATAGGAAGAGGAGAGATAGAGAGAGCGAGAGAGAGAGTGAGAGAGAGAGAGAGCAGAGAGAGAGAGATTAGGATAGGAAGAGATGGAAAGTCTAGAATAGGAAGAGAGGGAAAGACTAGGATAATGAGAGAGAGAGAGATAGAGAGAGAGAATAGGGGATAGGAAGAGAAGGAGAGATAGAGAGAAAGAGAAGGAGAGAGATTGGGAGATTGGGAAATGGCGAGGGGGAGAGGGAGAGAGGGAGAGAGAGAGGTAGAGAGAGAGACAAAATGCAAAGAGAAGGAGAATAGGAAAAGGATAGAGTGGGAGAAGGAAAGATAGAGAAATAGAGAGACAAAGACATAGATAGAGAGAGAGAGAGGGAGAGAGAGAAAGAGAGAGAGAGGGAGAGAGAGAGAATAGGGGATAGGAAGAGGAGAGATAGAGAGAGTGAGAGAGAGAGAGAGAGGGGAGAGATAGGGAGATTAGGATAGGAAGAGATGGAAAGTCTAGGATAGGAAGAGAGGGAAAGACTAGGATAACGAGAGAGAGAGAGAGAATAGGGGATAGGAAGAGAAGGAGAGACAAAGAGAAAGAGACGGAGAGAGATAGGGAAATTGGGAAATGTCGATGGGGAGAGGGAGAGAGAGAGAGAGAGAGGGTGATTATGAT
>NC_081413.1:231873500-231888500 GCF_030272615.1 Cryptomeria japonica
GAGAGAGGGAGATTAGGATAGGAAGAGATGGAAAGACTAGGATAGGAAGAGAGGGAAAGACTAGGATAACGTGAGAGAGAGAGATAGAGAGAGAGAGAGAGGATGGAGGGAGGGGGGTAAGAGAGAGAGAGTGGGAGAGAGAGAGAGATGGAAGGACTAGGATAGGAAGAGAGGGAAAGACTAGGATAACGAGAGAGAGAGAGAGAGAGAGAGATAGAGAGAGAGGGAGATGGAAGGACTAGGATAGAAGAGAGGGAAAGACTAGGATAACGAGAGAGAGAGAGATAGAGAGATAGAGAGAGAGGGAGATAGGGATAGAGAGAGAGAGAGAGGAGCAAGAGGGAGAGGAGAGAAAGAGGGAGAATAGGAGAGAGAGAGAGAGAAAGAGAGGGGGGAGAGAGAGGGAGATTAGGTTAGGAAGAGATGGAAAGACTAGGATAGGAAGAGAGGGAAAGACTAGGATAACGTGAGAGAGAGAGATAGAGAGAGAGGATGGAGGGAGGGAGTGGGTAAGAGAGAGAGAGTGGGAGAGAGAGAGAGAGGGAAACACTAGGATAATGAGAGAGAGAGAGAGGGTGATTAGGAAAAGGAGAGGGGGAGAGGGAGAGGGAGAGGGGGAGAGATAGAGAGAGAGACACAAAGAGAGAGAGGGGAGAGAGAGGCAGAGAGATAGAGAGAGAGACACAAAGAGAGAGAGAGAGAGATGGGAGAGAGAGGGAAATTAGGATAGGAAGAGATGCAAAGTCTAGGATAGGAAGAGAGGAAAATACTAGGATAACATGAGAGAGGGAGAGAGAGAGAGAGAGAGAGAGAGAGAGAGAGAGAGAGAGAGAGAGAGAGAGTGAGAAAGAGAGAGAGAGAATAGGGGATAGGAAGAGAAGGAGAGATAGTGAGAAAGACGAGGAGATAGATAGGGAGAGGGAGAGAATAGGATATGGATAGAGAGAGAGAGAGGAGCAAGAGGGAGAGGAGAGAAAGAGGGAGAATAGGAGAGAGAGAGAGAGTGGGGAGAGAGAGGGAGATTAGGATAGGAAGAGATGGAAAGACTAGGATAGGAAGAGAGGGAAAGACTAGGATAATGAGAGAGAGAGAAAGAAAGAGAGAGAGAGAGAGAGACGGGAGAGAGAGGGAGATCAGGATAGGAAGAGATGGACAGACTAGAGTAGGAAGAGAGCGAAAGACTAGTATAACGAGAGAGAGAGAGAGAATAAAGGATAGGAAGAGGAGAGATAGAGAGAGTGAGAGAGAGAGTGAGAGAGAGAGACAGAGGGGAGAGAGAGGGAGATTAGGATAGGAAGAGATGGAAAGTCTAGGATAGGTAGAGAGGGAAAGACTAGGATAGTGAGAGACAAAGAGATAGACACACAGAGAGAGAGAGAGAGAGAGAGAGAGAGCGAGAGAAAGAGAGAGAGAGAGAGAGAGAGAGAGAGAGAGAGAGAGAGAGAGAGAGAGAGAGAGAGAATGGGGGAAAGGAAGAGAAGGAGACTTAGAGAGAAAGAGGAGGAGAGAGATAGGGAGATTGGGGAATGGAGAGGTGGAGAGGGAGAGAGAGGGAGAGAATAGGATAAGGAGAGAGAGAGAGACAGAGAGAGAGAATACGCGATAGGAAGAGAAGGAGAGATAGTGAGAAAGAGGAGGAGAGAGATAGGGAGATTGGGAAATGGAGAGCGGGAGAGGGAGACAGAGGTAGAGAATAGGATAGGGATAGAGAGAGAGAGAGACGAGCAAGAGGGAGAGGAGAGCAAGAGGGAGAATAGGAGAGAGAGAGAGAAAGAGAGGGGGGGAGAGAGAGGGAGATTAGGATAGGAAGAGATGGAATGACTAGGATAGGAAGAGAGGGAAAGAATAGGATAAGGTGAGAGAGAGAGAGAGGGGGGGGAGAGAGAGAGAGAGAGAGGGGGAGAGAGAGGGAGATTAGGATAGGAAGAGATGGAAAGACTAGGATAGGAAGAGAGGGAAAGACTAGGATAACGCGAGAGAGAGACAGAGAGAGAGGATGGAGCGAGGGAGGGGGTAAGAGAGAGAGAGTGGGAGAGAGAGAGAGAGAGCGAGAGAGAGAGGGAGATTAGGATAGGAAGAGATGGAAGGACTAGGATAGGAAGAGTGGGAAAGACTAGGATAACGTGAGAGAGAGAGAGAGAGAGAGAGAGAATAGGGGATAGGAAGAGAAGGAGAGATAGAGAGAAAGAGAAGGAGAGAGACAGGGAGATTGGAAAATGGCAAGGGGGAGAGCGAGAGAGAGGGGGGGAGAGAGAGAGAGAGATAGAGAGAGAGACAGAGGGGAGAGAGAGGGAGATTAGGATAGGAAGAGATTGATAGACTAGTATAGGAAGAGAGGGAAAGACTAGGATAACGCGAGCAAGAGAGAGAGAGAGAGAATAGGGAATAGGAAGAGTAGAGATAGAGAGAGAAAGAGAGAGAGCGAGAGAGAGAGAGGGGAGAGAGAGGGAGATTAGGATAGGAAGAGATGGAATGTCGAGGATAGGAAGAGAGGGAAAGACTAGGATAACGAGAGAGAGAGAGAGAAAGAGAGAGAGAGAGAGGGAGATTAGAATAGGAAGAGATGGAAAGACTAGGATAGCAAGAGGGAAAGACTAGGATAATGAGAGAGAGAGAGAGAATAGGATAAGGAGTGAAAGAGAGAGAGAGAGAGAGGGGAGAGAGAGGAAGAGAGATGGAAAGACTAGGATAGCAAGAGAAGGAAAGACTAGGATAACATGAGAGAGAGAGGGAGAGAGAGAGAGAGAGAGAGAGAGAGATAGAGAGAGAGAGAGGGAGATTAGGATAGGAAGAGATGGAAAGTCTAGGATAGGAAGAGAGGTAAAGACTAGGATAATGCACGTGAGAGAGAGAGAGAGAGAGAGAGAGAGAGAGAGAGAGAGAGAGAGAGAGAGAGAGATAGGGGAGACAGAGGGAGAATAGGATAAGGAGAGAGAGAGAGAGAGAAAGAGAGAGAGAGAGAGAGGAGGAAGAGACAGAGAGAGAGGATGGAGGGAGGGAGGGGATAAGAGAGAGAGAGTGGGATAGAGAGAGATAGAGAGAGACACACACAGAGAGAGAGGGGAGAGAGAGGTAGAGAGGAGGGAGAGATAGAGAGAGAGATAGAGAGAGACAGAGAGAGAGTGGAGAGAGAGGAAGATTAGGATAGGAAGAGATGGAAAGTCTATGATAGGAAGAGAGAGAGAGAGAGAGAAAATAACTTCCTAGGGAGTGAATAGGATAAGGAGAGGGAGGGAGAGGGAGAGAGAGATTGGGAAATGGAGATGGGGAGAGGGAGAGAGAGAGAGAGAGAGAGAGAGAGAGAGAGAGAGAGAGAGAGTGAAAGAGAGAGAGAGATGGAGAGAGAGAGAGAGAGAGAGGGATAGAATAGGATAAGGAGAGATAGATAGAGAGAGGGAGATTGGAAATATGAGACAGAGATGATAGAGGGAGAGATAATATGACATAGGAAGAGAGGGATGGAATAAGATAAGGAGAGATAGAGAGAGGGGAGAGAGAGGGAGGTAGAGAGAGAGAGATGGAGAGAGAGAGAGAGATGCATAGAGAGAGAGAGAGAAAGAAAGAGAGAGAGAGAGAGAGAAAGACTAGCGGATAGGAAGAGAAGGAGAGATAGTGAGAAAGAGGAGGAGAGAGATAGGGAGACTGGGAAATGGAGAGTAGGAGAGGGAGATAGAGGGAGAGAATAGGATAGGGATAGAGAGAGAGAGAGAGGAGCAAGAGGGAGAGGAGAGAAAGAGGCAGAATAGGAGAGAGAGAGAGAGTGGGGAGAGAGAGGGAGATTAGGATAGGAAGAGATGGAAAGACTAGGATAGGAAGAGAGGGAAAAACTAGGATAATGAGAGAGAGAGAGAGAAAGAAAGAGAGAGAGAGAGAGAGACGGGAGAGAGAGGGAGATCAGGATAGGAAGAGATGGAAAGACTAGGGTAGGAAGAGAGGGAAAGACTAGTATAACGAGAGAGAGAGAGAGAGAATAAAGGATAGGAAGAGGAGAGATAGAGAGAGTGAGAGAGAGAGCAAGAGAGAGAGACAGAGGGGAGAGAGAGGGAGATTAGGATAGGAAGAGATGGAAAGTCTAGGATAGGTAGAGAGGGAAAGACTAGGATAGTGAGAGACAAAGAGATAGACACAGAGAGAGAGAGAGAGAGAGTGAGAGAAAGAGAGAGAGAGAGAGAGAGAGAGAGAGAGAGAGAGAGAGAGAGTGGTGCAGGGCACCTATGGTAATCGGATAATTCTATTTTCATTGGTTGTAATCATTTGAGTTTGATCATTTACGATCATCTCTCCTTTACGATCATCTCTCATGCTTATTCCTATTGTGTGGTCATGACTACCTACAGCATGCTTATAAGCTGTGGAGTCTTAGTCCACAAGGATTTTGGTTTGTTTTTGTTGTAATAAACGGAATAAATGACTTAGTCCATTTCTTGTATGGTCAAGAGTTTTTGGTATTTCTATAAACCAATCACTCTTAGTCCATTGGACTTTAGTTCTATTTTGTTTTTTTGTTAATGCTCTGTTTAGCGGCGTTTTCTTATTTCCATCTTTGATGGTTCGGTTGTTTCAACGACCCCAACTGGTTTGCACCGGTTGCGTGTCTGTTGCTGTATATAACAGTGCGTCCAACTAGTGGTTGGAACAAACGGAAGTCTGCGAAGCAAAGGAAATACAAACAAAAAAACAACAGTTTCGAAGAAAGTCTCCTTTTGTCATGATTCTTCCTGCAATTCAGTCATCTTGAACAAAACCGGATTCGAAGCAGTGGAATGTGGAACAAGTGCGAAACAGATGTAAAAGCAGTTTAGACTTTTTCACATTCAAACCTGTAAGCGATTTAATCCTTGTTTCATTTAATAGGAAGAACTCCTTGTTTCTGCGGTTAACACAACGATTTAATGCGTGAATATATTGTGAATGCATGTTTCTACGGTTAACACAGTGATTTGATTATGAAACCGCGCTGTTTGTTTAGACTGTAGTTTCTTTAAACAAAAGTTCGAATAAAAAACTGTATGATTACATTGCCATGCAACTCAAGTCCAAACTGTCGTTTTCTCCGTGGGAATAAGAATGCCAAATTAACAGTTTAGGGCAAAATTCTTTAAGGTTTTCAATGCTCGAGGCTGTTGAAATGTTGAATGCTTCAAAGACTATGTTTAAACTGAGTTAAACCTGTTACATCTGATTCATCACCTTTGTTAACAAATAACATTGTTACATTGTGCCCTAGCCATACGATAAATGACTGTATTAACTCAAACCCGAAGCAGCTTAATTTATTCGATACCAGTTTGGAGGGGTGTCATTATGATTATCATTCAAGTTGAATATGCAGTAAGCAAATTCTGAAGACCATGATTTTGGCTTGGAATGTAAGACAACCCAAAACAGGCAGGAAACATTTGGGAAACAATAATTAACCACCATAATCGAAAGTTCGAGCCAGAAAGACTGTTTGAATTGAAACCCCTGTTTATGGCACAAAATTGAAACTTTACATTGGCATCGGGTTCCAAAACTTGAAAAACTAGTTGAAGCCTAAACTAGCCTGATCAACTAGGGATTGGTATTCCTGTGTATAAGAAAGTTTTGTTGAAGTTTGATGCCATCAGATTTATGTTACGAACAAAACAGGGAAGGAATGAAACAAAACAAGGGTATTTGAGAATAAACCACAATATGTGTATGTGCAGTTGGAAAACCAGCAAGATCTTAAAACTCAAAAGTTCAACAGTAAAACATTTTTAGAGAACTATAGACCTCAGCAAAAACAGAATTTTGACAAATATCTTTCTGGAGTTAACTAGCATTTGAACATGTTAAAATTCAGATTTATGTCGAACTGGTGGAATATTGTTCTTATTGATTACGAACTCAATTTGTGATGACTTTAATGAACATAGCATTTCCTTTCATTCATGCAAGAAGAATAGTCTGGATTTCTTATTGAATATCACAGTGTTTGTTTGGGCTAACCAAGCTTAGCATTGTAGCGCTCTGCATCAGAGAGAGAATGGGGGAAAGGAAGAGAAGGAGACTTAGAGAGAAAGAGGAGGAGAGAGATAGGGAGATTGGGGAATGGAGAGGTGGAGAGGGAGAGAGAGGGAGAGAATAGGATAAGGAGAGATACCAAGCTTAGCGTTGTAGCACTCTGCATCAAGTGGTATCAGAGCCACAAGATACCTTTTGGGAATACCAAGATGGGGGATGGAGAAGAAATCCCTATCAGAATCACCAATGTAGAATTGGCTAAGATAGTCAAAGAGCAAATGGCAGAGAGTAGGGCTGTCAGAGAGGAGAATAGACCAATGAAGAGAGAGTTAGATAAGTTGAAAGGCCAAGTGAGGAGAGGAAGCCAAGAAGAGTCGGAAGAAGAAGAGGAAGAGCAAGATCTAGCCGGTCAAGCAAATATTCCGGAGGATCAAAAGGCAATCCTTGCAGCCCTAGAGAGGGTAGGAGTAAAGGATAGGACTGATATTCCTTTGTTCCATGGCAAATTGGAACCAGAAGAATGCATGGATTGGAAAGAAGCTTTGGAGAATTATTTTGAGTGTGAGGTAGTACTTCCAAGCCAAAAGGTGAAGTTGGCAAAGTCAAAATTGAAGGGGCCAGCCCTTAGTTGGTGGAATTTTCTACAAAATGAGAGATTGGAAGAGGGAAAGGAGGTCATTTCCACTTGGACCAGAATGAAGGCCGAATTGAAAAAACAGTTTGTACCGGATGATTATGAAGTGACCCTTCATAAGAAGCTTCAAAATTTGAAGCAAAAAGATCTTGATGTGAGTACTTATACTCAAGAATTTCACAATTTGACCTTGAAGGCCAAAATGTTTGAAACTGAAAAACAAAAACTTGCAAGGTATATCAATGGATTGAAATATAGCATCCAAGATGAATTGACATTGGTTAGTGTGGAATCAGTCCACAAATGTTTTCAGCTTGCCCTCAAGATTGAGGAAAAACAAAAAAGAAAAGGAGAACAAAGTAAGGGAAGAGGAAACTCATTCCGTGGAAGAGGTAGGTTCAATGGGAGAGGAACTTTTCCTAAGTCCCAAGGTGAAAGCAGAAATCAAAATGCTGATAATGATGCCGGTAGCAGAGGTTCATTCAGAGGAAGAGGATCAAATAATGGCAGGGGCAGATCAAGAGGAAGAGGCCCTAATGTGTTCACCGGAAGATGCTTCTCATGCAACCAAGTTGGGCATCAATCTTTCAGATGTCCACAAAAGAGTGACAAGAGCAATCCAGGAGATAGAAGGGTACAATTGATTCAAGAAGAGGATTGTCAAAGCAACTCATCATACCATACAACCTCATCCAAGCATGCTGATCTAGTGTAGGGAGAAACTCTTATGTTCAATAGATCGCTGTTGGTACCACTCAATAAGGAGCCAGCACAAAGGAAATCTCTATTCCAGACTACTTGCAAAGCAAAAGGTAAAGTATGCAAGGTAATTGTTAATTCTGGCTCTACTGAAAATTTAGTTTCCTTGGAAATGGTTACTAAACTAAATTTGAAAAGACTTCCACATCCTACTCCCTATAAAGTTTCCTGGTTGAATAAGGAGTAGCAAACTATTGTGAATGAACAATGCTTGGTAGAATTTGAAATTGGTGATTATAAAGATAAAGTTTTATTTGAAATAGTTGCAATGGATACATGTCATCTTCTTTTAGGAAGACCATGGCAATATGATACTAATGCCCAGCATGATGGGAAAACCAATGTGTTTAATATAACTAAAGATGGAGAACATTTCATAATGACACCTTTACCGGATGTTGCAAATAATTCAATCTTGCAAAGTAGTGTTATGGTTGTCAAAGAAAAAGAGTTTTTAGAAGGTCTTAAGGAAGAGAATCCTCCATGCTTTGCTGTTGTAATCAGACCTAGGGAAACTAATTGTGAGGGCAGGGCATTGAATTTAGAAGCCAAGGAAAGTACTTGTCCTAAGGTTGTATGTGATTTGCTGAATAAGTATGATGGTATTATTGCTGATAGTGCTCATGAGTCTCTTCCACCAAAGAGGTCAATCAGCCATTGTATTGATTTGATTCCGGGTGCTACATTACCCAATAAAGCAGCCTATAAACTAACTCCCGAACAAAATGCTGAAGTTGCACGGCAAATCCAAGGATTGTTAGAAAAGGGTTACATATGGAAAAGTATTAGCCCATGTGCTGTCCCAACAGTCCTTGCTCCTAAGAAAGAAGGAACTTGGAGGTTGTGTACAAATTCTCGTGCCATTAATAAGATTACTATTAGATATCGATTTACCATGCCTCGGATAGAGGATCTCATGGACTGTTTAGGTGGTGCTAAATACTATTCAAAGATTGATCTTAAAAGTGGTTATCATCAGATCTGGATACAGGAAGGGGACGAATGGAAAACCGCTTTCAAAACTAATGAGGGTTTGTTTGAATGGATAGTTATGCCTTTTGGTTTATCCAATGCTCCTAGTACTTTCATGCGTTTAATGAATGAAGTGTTGAAACCTTTTCTTCATCAATTTGTTGTTGTATATTTGGATGATATTCTGATTTTTAGTGGCAGCAAAGAGGAGCATTTACAGCATTTGGATCAGGTCTTGAGGAAGCTTCATGAAGAAGGCTTGAGGATAAACTTAGAGAAGTGTTCCTTCATGCAAGAAAAACTTGTGTTCTTGGGTTTTGTAATTTCAAAAGGCAGTCTGAAAATGGATCCCTCAAAGGTAGAAGCCATCCTAAATTGGCCAGCACCTACTACAGCCATGGAGGTAAAAAGTTTTCATGGTTTATGTAGTTTCTATAGAAAGTTTATTAGAAACTTTAGTGGTGTTTGTGCTCCACTTATTGATACTATTAAAGGAGGAAGAAAATGTGTTTTCCAATGGACTAAAGAGGCCAATGAATCTTTTGAATTACTGAAAAAGAAAATATCAGAACAGCCAGTACTTGTTTTACCGGATTTTTATAAGGTTTTTGTTGTTGAATGTGATGCTAGCAATAAGGCTATTGGTGGGGTTCTTAGTCAAGATGGTAGACCCGTAGCCTTCTTTAGTGAGAAATTAAATGAAGCGAAACAAAAATATTCTACCTATGATCTTGAACTTTATGCTATGGTTCAATCGTTAAGAAAATGGAGGCATTATATTTTACCAAAAGAGTTCATTGTTTTTACGGATAACCATGCACTCAGTTTTCTAAATAGACAAGAGAAACTTAACCATAGACATGTCAAGTGGATGGAGTTTTTGCAGGCCTATACTTTCAGCATTAAACATAAGAAAGGGGTTACTAATAAGGTGGCAGATGCTTTGAGTAGAAGGACACTTACCATTCAGTCTATGCAATTGGAAAGTGCTGGTTTAGAGGCTATGGCATCCATGTATGCTACGGATGAAGATTTCAAGGAAATTTATCAGGTTTGTTTGGATATGACAGCAAGGTATCATACTGATTTTTCTGATTATTTGATTCAGAATGGGCTACTTTTCAAAGGTGGTTTACTTTGTGTTCCAAAGGGATCCATGAGGGAAAATATTATAAAGGAAAAACATTGTGGCAGCTTGGCAGGTCATTTTGGTTTGGATAAAACTTTAGAATCAGTCAAGAGGTTTTATTATTGGCCTAAGTTGCAAACGGATGTTAGGAAATTTGTTGAAACTTGTTTGATATGTCAAAAATCTAAAGGTCATTCCTCTAATGCTGGTCTTTACACACCTTTGCCCATTCCTTCTAAACCATGGCATTCAGTTAGTATGTATTTTGTGCTCGGTTTGCCTCGGACCAAGTCAGGTTATGACAGCATATTTGTGGTAGTAGATCGGTTTTCAAAAATGGCTCATTTTATTCCATGTAAAACTACTCATGATGCATCTCATGTTGCTAGATTGTTCTTTCAGGAAGTAGTACGTTTGCATGGTTTACCTTTGTCAATTATATCAGATAGAGATCCTAAATTCTTGGGTCATTTTTGGCGCACTTTGTGGAAGAAATTGGGCACTAATGTTTGTTTATCTTCTGCATATCACCCACAATCCGATGGGTAGACTGAGGTCATCAATAGGTCTCTTGGTAATCTTTTGAGGTGCTTGACACAAGAACATGGTACAAGTTGGGATTCAGTTTTGGCTCAAGCTGAGTTTTCCTATAATGATTCAGTGAATCGTAGTACCGGGAAAACTCCATTTCAGATTGTGTATGGTATTCATCCACGGGGCATTTTGGAATTAAGGGATGTTAATTGTTTGGAAAAGCCCAGTGCTTTGGCTGATGATTTTGTTACAGTTATGAAGGATATTCAGGATCAGGTTAAGGTAAAGCTTCAGCATTCTAATTCTAAATATAAAACTCATGCAGATAAGCAGAGGAAAGATGTCACATTCAATGTTGGGGATTTGGTCATGGTCCATTTAAAGAAAGAAAGGCTACCTAAGGGCCATTATACGAAACTTATGGCAAAAAAGATTGGACCTTTTAAAATTCTCAAACGTAGTGGTCCTAATGCCTATCATGTTGATCTTCCTCCGGATATTCATTTATCACCTATCTTTAATGTTGCTGATCTATATTTGTATAAAGGTCCTGTTGATAATTCTGTGACTGCAGGTGCTGCTGATTCTCTTCTTGATGCACAGCTTTCAGCTCTTCCTAAGGTACCTCCTTTGGAGATTGATTGCATTTTGGAAACTCGTGTGGCCCGGAAGACCCGACGTCATACCTATTATGAACATTTGGTGCAGTGGAAATCCAGACCAGTTGAAGATGCTACATGGTTGTCTACTGCCGCTCTTGAGAAATTGGGTTTTTCTGTTCCAGCAGTCCCAACTCAAGGGACTTGAGTTTTCCTACCTGTAGAGCATGGTGCAGGGCACCTGTGGTAATCGGATAATTCTGTTTTCATTGGTTGTAATCATTTGAGTTTGATCATTTACGATCATCTCTCCTTTACGATCCTATTGTTTGGTCATGACTACCTACAACATGCTTATAAGCTGTGGAGTCTTAGTCCACAAGGATTTTGGTTTGTTTTTGTTGTAATAAACGGAATAAATGACTTAGTCCATTTCTTGTATGGTCAAGAGTTTTTGGTATTTCTATAAACCAATCACTCTTAGTCCATTGGACTTTAGTTCTGTTTTGTTTTTTTGTTAATGCTCTGTTTAGCGGTGTTTTCTTATTTCCATCTTTGATGGTTCGGTTGTTTCAATGACCCCAACTGGTTTGCACCGGTTGGGTGTCTATTGTTGTATATAACAGTGCGTCCAACTAGTGGTTGGAACGAACAGAAGTCTGCGAAGCAAAGGAAATACAAACAAAAAAACAACAGTTTCGAAGAAAGTCTCCTTTTGTCATGATTCTTCCTGCAATTTAGTCATCTTGAACAAAACCGGATTCGAAGCAGTGGAATGTGGAACAAGTGCGAAACAGATGTAAAAGCAGTTTAGACTTTTTCACATTCAAACCTGTAAGCGATTTAATCCTTGTTTCGTTTAATAGGAAGAACTCCTTGTTTCTGCGGTTAACACAACGATTTAATGCGTGAATATATTGTGAATGCATGTTTCTACGGTTAACACAGTGATTTGATTATGAAACCGCGCTGTTTGTTTAGACTGTAGTTTCTTTAAACAAAAGTTCGAATAAAAAACTGTATGATTACATTGCCATGCAACTCAAGTCCAAACTGTCATTTTCTCTGTGGGAATAAGAATGCCGAATTAACAGTTTAGGGCAAAATTCTTTAAGGTTTTCAATGCTCGAGGCTGTTGAAATGTTGAATGCTTCAAAGACTATGTTTAAACTGAGTTAAACCTGTTACATCTGATTCATCACCTTTGTTAACAAATAACATTGTTACATTGTGCCCTAGCCATACGATAAATGACTGTATTAACTCAAACCCGAAGCAGCTTAATTTGTTCGATACCAGTTTGGAGGGGTGTCATTATGATTATCATTCAAGTTGAATATGCAGTAAGCAAATTCTGAAGACCATGATTTTGGCTTGGAATGTAAGACAACCCAAAACAGGCAGGAAACATTTGGGAAACAATAATTAACCACCATAATCGAAAGTTCGAGCCAGAAAGACTGTTTGAATTGAAACCCTTGTTTATGGCACAAAATTGAAACTTTACATTGGCATCGGGTTCCAAAACTTGAAAAACTAGTTGAAGCCTAAACTAGCCTGATCAACTAGGGATTGGTATTCCTGTGTATAAGAAAGTTTTGTTGAAGTTTGATGCCATCAGATTTATGTTACGAACAAAACAGGGAAGGAATGAAACAAAACAAGGGTATTTGAGAATAAACCACAATATGTGTATGTGCAGTTGGAAAACCAGCAAGATCTTAAAACTCAAAAGTTCAACAGTAAAACATTTTTAGAGAACTATAGACCTCAGCAAAAACAGAATTTTGACAAATATCTTTCTGGAGTTAACTAGCATTTGAACATGTTAAAATTCAGATTTATGTCGAACTGGTGGAATATTGTTCTTATTGATTACGAACTCAATTTGTGATGACTTTAATGAACATAGCATTTCCTTTCATTCATGCAAGAAGAATAGTCTGGATTTCTTATTGAATATCACAGTGTTTGTTTGGGCTAACCAAGCTTAGCATTGTAGCGCTCTGCATCAGAGAGAGAATGGGGGAAAGGAAGAGAAGGAGACTTAGAGAGAAAGAGGAGGAGAGAGATAGGGAGATTGGGGAATGGAGAGGTGGAGAGGGAGAGAGAGGGAGAGAATAGGATAAGGAGAGATACCAAGCTTAGCGTTGTAGCACTCTGCATCAAGTGGTATCAGAGCCACAAGATACCTTTTGGGAATACCAAGATGGGGGATGGAGAAGAAATCCCTATCAGAATCACCAATGTAGAATTGGCTAAGATAGTCAAAGAGCAAATGGCAGAGAGTAGGGCTGTCAGAGAGGAGAATAGAGCAATGAAGAGAGAGTTAGATAAGTTGAAAGGCCAAGTGAGGAGAGGAAGCCAAGAAGAGTCAGAAGAAGAAGAGGAAGAGAAAGATCTAGCCGATCAAGCAAATATTCCGGAGGATCAAAAGGCAATCCTTGCAGCCCTAGAGAGGGTAGGAGTAAAGGATAGGACTGATATTCCTTTGTTCCATGGCAAATTGGAACCAGAAGAATGCAAGATTAGGATAGGAAGAGATGGAAGGACTAGGATAGGAAGAGAGGGAGAGGGAGAGAATAGGATAGGGATAGAGAGAGAGAGAGAGGGAAAGACTAGGATAATGAGAGAGAGAGAGAGGGTGATTAGGAAAAGGAGAGGGGGAGAGGGAGAGGGAGAGGGGGAGATTGTTCAAAGGAGATGGGGAGAGGGAGAGAGAGGGCAGTTGGGAAATTGAGAAAGAGAGAGAGAGAGAGAGATAGAGATATAGACACAAAGAGTGATGGTGAGAGAGAGAGAGAGATAAAGAGAGGGAGATTAGGATGGGAAGAGATGGAAAGACTAGGATAGGAAGAGAGTGAAAGACTAGGATAAGGTGAGATAGATATAGAGAGAGAGAGAGAGAGAAAGAGAGAGAAATTAGGATAGGAAGAGATGGAAAGACTAGGATAAGGAGAGACGGGGGTGGACATAGAGTGGGAGTGGATGGAGGGATGGAGGGGGTAAGAGAGAGAGAGAGAGGGGGGATAGAGAGAGAGAGAGATATAGGGGAGCAAGAGGGAGAATAGGATAAGGAGAGAGAGAGATAGAGAGAGATAGAGAGAGACAGAGAGAGAAAGAGAGAGACAGAGAGAGAGGAGCAAGAGAGAGAGAGAGGATGGAGGGAGGGAGGGGATAAGAGAGAGAGAGTGGGACAGAGAGAGATAGAGAGAGAGGAGAGAGAGGGGAGAGAGAGGGGAGAGAGAGGGAGATTCAGATAGGAAGAGATGCAAAGTCTAGGATAGGAAGAGAGGGAAAGACTAGGATAACATGAGAGAGAGAGAGAATAGGAGATAGGAAGAGAAGGAGAGATAGTGAGAAAGAGGAGGAGATATATAGGGAGATTGGGAAATGGAGAGCGGGAGAGGGAGAGGGAGAGAATAGGATAGGGATAGAGAGAGAGAGAGAGGAGCAAGAGGGAGAGGAGAGCAAGAGGGAGAATAGGAGAGAGATAGAGAGAGAGAGAGTGGGGAGAGAGAGCGAGATTAGGATAGGAAGAGATGGAAAGACTAGGATAGGAAGAGAGGGAAAGACTAGGATAATGAGAGAGAGAGAGAGAAAGAAAGATAGAGAGAATAGGATAAGCAGAGAGAGAGAGAGAGACGGGAGAGAGAGGGAGATTAGGATAGGAAAAGATGGAAAGACTAGGATAGGAAGAGAGGGAAAGAAAAGGATAACGTGAGAGAGAGAGAGAGAGAGAGAATAGAGGATAGGAAGAGGAGATGGAAAGACTAGGATAGGAAGAGAGGGAAAGACTAGGATATGGAGAGACAGGGGTGGACATAGAGAGGGAGAGGATGGAGGGAAGGAGGGGGTAACAGAGAGAGAGGGGGGAGAGAGAGATAGGGTTAGAGAGAGAGAGACGGAGAGAGAGAGAGAGATAGAGAGAAAATAACTTCCTAGTAAGTGAATAGAATAAGAAGAGGGAGGGAGAGAGAGAGACATTGGGAAATGGAGATGGGGAGAGGGAGAGAGAGAGAGAGGGAGAGATAGAGAGAGAGAAAGAGAGAGAGATGGAGAGAGAGAGAGGGACATAATAGGATAAGGAGAGATAGACAAAGAGAGGGAGATTGGAAATCTGAGACAGAGATGATAGAGAGAGAGAGATAATATGACATAGGAAGAGAGGGAGGGAATAAGATAAGGAGAAAGAGAGAGAGAGAGGAGAGATAGGGAGATAGAGAGAGAGAGATGGAGAGAGAGAGATGTAGAGAGAGAGAGAGAAAGAAAGAGAGAGAGAGAGAGAGAGAAAGACTAGGATAAGGAGAGAGAGGAGCAAGAGGTAGAGTAGGATAAGGAGAGGGAGAGAGGATGGAGGGAGGGAGGGGGTAAGAGAGAGAGTG
>NC_081413.1:231896000-231898500 GCF_030272615.1 Cryptomeria japonica
GAGAGAGAGATGGAGAGAGAGAGGGAGAGAATAGGATAAGGAGAGATAGACAGAGAGAGGGAGATTGGAAATATGAGACAGAGATGAGAGAGAGAGAGAGATAATACGACATTGGAAGAGAGGGGAGGGAATAAGATAAGGAGATATAGAGAGAGAGGAAGATTAGGATAGGAAGAGATGGAAGGACTAGGATAGGAAGAGAGGGAAAGACTACGATAACGAGAGAGAGAGAGAGAGAGAGAGAGAGAGAGAGAGAGAGAGAGAGAGAGAGAGAGAGAGAGAGAATAGGGGATATGAAGACAAGGAGAGATAGGGAGAAAGAGAAGGAAAGAGATAGGGAGATTGGGAAATGGCAAGGGAGAGAGCGAGAGAGAGGGGGGGAGAGAGAGAGAGAGGGGAGAGAGAGGGAGATTAGGATAGGAAGAGATGGAAAGACTAGGATAGGGAAGAAGAGGGAAAGACAAGGATAATGCAAGAGAGAGAGAGAGAGAATAGGGAATAGGAAGAGGAGCGATAGAGAGAGCGAGAGAGAGAGAGAGGGGAGAGAGAGCGATATTAGGAAGGAAGAGATGGAATGTCTAGGATAGGAATAGAGGGAAAGACTAGGATAATGAGAAAGAGAGAGAGAGAGACAGAGACAGAGACAGCGACAGAGAGAGAGAGAAAGAGAGAGAGAGAGGGGGAGATTAGGATAGGAAGAGATGGAAACACTAGGATAGCAAGAGAGGGAAAGACTAGGATAATGAGAGAGAGAGAGAATAGGATAAGGAGAGAAAGAGAGAGAGAGAGAGAGGGGAGAGAGAGGAGAGAGATGGAAGACAAGGATAGGAAGAGAGCAAAAGACTAGGATAAGAGATAGCGAGAGAGAGAGAGATAGAGAGAGATAGAGAGAGATAGAGGAAGATAGGATCGGAAGAGATTGAAGGACTAGGATAGGAAGAGAGGGAAAGACTAATATAATGAGAGAGAAAGATAGAGAGAGAGAGAGAGAGAGAGAGAGAGAGAGAGAGAGAGAGAGAGAAAGAGAGAGAGAGAGGTAGATTAGGATAGGAAGAGATGAAAGACTAGGATAGCAATAGAGGGAAAGATGAGGATAATGAGAGACACAGAGAGAGAATAGGATAAGGAGAGAAGAAAGAGAGAGAGAGAGAGAGAGAGAGAGAGAGAGGGGAGAGAGAGGAAGAGAGATCGAAAGACTAGGATAGGAAGAGAGGGAAAGAATAGGATAACGTGAGAGAGAGAGAGAGAGAGAGGGAGATTAGGATAGGAAAAGATGGAAAGTCTAGGATAGAAGAGGAGGTAAAGACTAGGATATGCAGAGAGAGAGAGAGAGAGAGAGAGAATAGGGGATAGGAAAGAGAAGGAGAGAATATTAAAGGGATAGAGAGAGAGAGGAGAACATGGATAGGGTAGCAAGAGGGAGAATAGGAGAGAGAGAGAGAGAGAGTGAGGGAGATTATGATAGGAAGAGATGGAAAGACTAGGATAGGAAGAGAGGGAAAGACTAGGATAATGAGAGAGAGAGAGAAAGAGAAAGACAGAGAGAATAGGATAAGGAGAGAAAGAGAGAGAGAGAGAGAGAGAGAGAGAGAGAGAGAGATAGGGGATAGGAGAGAAGGAGAGATGGAGAGAAAGAGAAGGAGAGAGATAGGGAGATTGGGAAATGGCGAGGGGGAGAGGTGAAAGAGGGAGAGAGAGAGAGAGAGAGAGAGAGAGAGAGAGAGAGAGAGAGAGAGAGAGAGAGAGCGGGGGGGCAGAGAGAGGGGGTTAGGATAGGAAGAGATGGAAAGACTAGGATAGCAAGAGAGGGAAAGACTAGGATAATGAGAGAGAGAGAGAGAGAAATAGAGAGAGAATAGGATAAGGAGAGAAAGAGAGAGAGAGAGAGAGAGAGAGAGAGAGAGAGAGAGAGAGAGAGAGGGGAGAGAGAGGGAGATTAGGATAGGAAGAGATGGAAAGACTAGGATAGCAAGAGAGGGAAAGACTACGATAATGAGGGAGAGAGAGAGAGAATAGGATAAGGATAGAAAGAGAGAGAGAGAGAGAGGGGAGAGAGAGGAAGAGAGATGGAAGACTAGGATAATGCAAGAGAGAGAGAGAGAGGGGAGAGAGAGGAGATTAAGATAGGAAGAGAGGGAAAGACTAGGATAATGTGAGAGAGAGAGGATGGAGGGAGGGGTAAGAGAGAGAGAGGGGGGAGAGAGAGAGAGAGAATAGGGGATAGAAGAGAAGGAGAGATAGGGAGAAAGAGAAGGAGAGAGATAGGGAGATTGGGAAATGGCAAGTTGGGAGAGCGAGAGAGAGGGGGAGAGAGAGAGGGGAGAGAGAGGATATTAGGATAGGAAGAGATGGAAAGACTAGGATAGGAAGAGAGGGAAAGACAAGGATAATGCAAGAGAGAGAGAGAGAGAATAGGGAATAGGAAGAGGAGCGATAGAGAGAGCGAGAGAGAGAGAGAGGGGAGAGAGAGCGATATTAGGATAGGAAGAGATGGAATGTC
>NC_081413.1:231903500-231905312 GCF_030272615.1 Cryptomeria japonica
GAGATAGAGAGAGATAGAGAGAGAGAGAGAGAGGGAGATTAGGATAGGAAGAGATGGAAGAACTAGGATAGGAAGAGAGGGAAAGACTAGGATAACGAGAGAGAAAGAGAGAGAGAGAGAGAGAAAGAGAGAGAAAGAGAGAGAGAGGGAGCTTAGGATAGGAAGAGATGGAAAGACTAGGATAGCAAGAGAGGAAAAGAATAGGATAATGAGAGAGAGAGAGAGAGAGAGAGCGAGAGGGGGAGAGAGGAAGAGAGATGGAAAGACTAGGATAGGAAGAGAGGGAAAGACTAGGATAACGTGAGAGAGAGAGAGAGAGAGAGAGAGAGGAAGATTAGGATAGGAAGAGATGGAAAGTCTAGGATAGGAAGAGAGTTAAAGACTAGGATAACGCAAGAGAGAGAGAGAGAGAGAGACAGAAAAGGGGATAGGAAGAGAAGGAGAGATAGTGAGAAAGAGGAGGAGAGAGATAGGGAGATTGGGAAATGGAGAGGGAGAGAGGGAAAGAGAGGGATAGAATAGGAAAGGGATAGAGAGAGAGAGGAGCAAGAGGGATAGGGGAGCAAGAGGGAGAATAGGAGAGAGGAGAGAGAGAGAGAGAGAGAGAGAAAGACAGAGAGAATACGATAAGGAAAGAAAGAGAGAGAGAGATTGGGAAATGGAGATGGGGAGAGGGAGAGAGAGAGAGAGAGATGGAGAGAGAGAGAGAGGAAGAGAATAGAATAAGGAGAGATAGACAAAGAGAGGGAGATTGGAAATATGAGACAGAGATGAGAGAGAGAGAGAGATAATACGACATAGGAAGAGAGGGAGGGAATAAGATAAGGAGATATAGAGAGAGAGGGGAGGGAGAGGGAGATAGAGAGAGAGATGGAGAGAGGAGAGAGATGGAGAGAGAGAGAGAAAAAGAGAGGGAGAGAGAGAGAGACTAGGATAAAGAAAGAGAGAGAGAGAGAGAGGTGCAAGAGCTAGAATAGGATAAGGAGAAGAGAGAAGAGAAAGAGAGAGAGAGAGAAAGAGATAGAGAGAGGATGGAGGGAGGGAGGGGTTAAGAGAGAGAGAGAGGGAGATTAGGATAGGAAGAGATGGAAGGAATAGGTAAGGAAGATAGGGAAAGACTAGGATAATGAGAGAGACATAGAGAGAGAGACACACATAGAGAGAGAGAGAGGGGAGAGGAGAGGGAGATTAGGATAGGAAGAGATGGAAATTCTAGGATAGGAAGAGAGGGAAAGACTAGGTTAAAACGAGAGAGAGAGAGAGCGAGAATAGGGGATAGGAAGAGAAGGAGAGATAGTCAGAAAGAGGAGGAGAAAGATAGGGAGATTGGGAAATGGAGAGCTAGAGAGGAGAGAGAGGGAGAGAATAGGATAGGGATAATGAGAGAGAGAGAGAGGAGTAAGAGGGAGAGGAGAGCAAGAGGGAGAATAGGAGAGAGAGAGAGAGAGAGAGAGAAAGAGAGAGACAGAGGGGGGAGAGAGAGGGAGATTAGGATAGGAAGAGATGGAAACACTAGGATAGCAAGAGAGGGAAAGACTAGGATAATAAGAAGAGAGAGAGAGAGAAAGAGAGAGAGAGAGAGAATAGGGATAGGAAGAGAAGGAGAGATAGTGAGAAAGAGCAGGAAAGAGATAGGGAGATTGGAAATGGAGAGCGGGAGAGGGAGAGAGAGGTAGAGAATAGGATAGGGAAAAAGAGAGAGAGAGGAGCAAGAGGGAGAGGGAGAAAGAGGGAGAATAGGAGAGAGAGAGAGAGAGAGAGAGAGCGGGGGGGGAGAAGAGGGAGATTAGGATAGAAAGAGATGGAAAGACT
>NC_081413.1:231905812-231977274 GCF_030272615.1 Cryptomeria japonica
GGAGAGGGTGTGCGAGAGGGATATTGGAAATATAAGAAACAGACAGAGTGAGAGAGAGAGAGAGATTGGGGAAAAGGGAGGGGGAGAGGGAGAGAGAGGAGATTGAGAAATATGAGACGAGAGAGAGAGGATGGTGGGAGGGGTTAATAGAGAGAATAGGGGATAGGAAGAGATGGAGAGAATAGGATAAGGAGAGAGAGAGAGAGAGAGAGAAAGAGAGGTTTGGGGAAAGGGTAGGGGGAGAAGGAGAGAGAGAGAGAGAGATTGGAGAAAGGGGGATGGGGAGAAGGAGAGAGTGTTGTGAGTGAGTGAGAAGAGAGAGAGAGAAGGATGGACATGGATAGAGACATAGATTATGAATAAGAGAGGGGACAAGGAGAGGGAGTTAGGTAGATTGGGAAAAAGGAGAGGGGGAGAGGGAGAGAGAGAGAGGAGGGGGGAGGAGGAGAGAGAGAGGATGGAGAGGGAGGGATGGGGTAAGAGAGAGAGTGGGATAGAGAGATAAAGAGTGAGAGAGAGAGAGAGAGCAAGAGGGAGAGGGGAGCGAGAGAGAGGGAGGGAGATTAGGAAAAGGAGAGAGGGGGAGATTGGTAAAAGGAGATGGGGAGAGGGAGAGAGAGGCAAGTTGGGAAATGCAGAGAGAGAGAGAGAGAATAGGGGGATAGGAAGAGAAGGACAGATAGAGAGAGAGATTGGGGAAAAGGGAGGGGGAGAGGGAGAGAGAGAGACAGAGGATGGAGGGAGGGGTTAACAAAGAGAATAGGGGATAGGAAGAGATGGAGAGAATAGGATAAGGAGAGAGAGAGAGAGAGTGAGTGAGAGAGAGGTTGGGGGAAAGGGGAGGGGGGAGAAGGAGAGAGAGAGTGAGTGAAGTGAGAAAGGGAGAGAGAGAGAGAGAGATTGGGGGAAAGGGGATGGGGAGAGAAGGAGAGAGACAGAGATTGGGAAATGGAGAGAGTGTGTGAGTGAGTCAGAGAGAGAGAGAGAGAGGGAAGGATGGACATGGATAGAGAGGTAGATTATGAATAAGATAGGGGGACAAGGAGAGGGAGTTAGGTAGATTGTGAAAAGGAGAGGTGGAGAGGGAGAGAGAGAGAGAGGGGGAGAGAGAGAGAGAGAGAGGATGGATGGAGGATGGGGTAAGAGAGAGAGTGGGATAGAGAGAGAAAGAGTGAGAGAGAGAGAGGAGCAAGAGGGAGAGAGGAGCAAGAGAGAGAGAGGGAGATTAGGAAAAGGAGAGGGGGAGAGGGAGATGGAGAAGGGGAGATTGGTAAAAGGAGATGGGGAGAGGGAGAGAGAGAGAGAGAATAGGGGATAGGAAGAGAAGGACAGATAGAGAGAAAGAGGAGGAGAGAAATAGGGAGATTGGGAAATGGAGAGGGCTAGAGGGAGAGAGAGGGAGAGAGAGAGGTAGAGAGAGAGAGAGATAGAGAGAGAGAGAAAGGCAGAGTGAAGGAGATTAGGAAAATGATAGAGGGGGACAAGGAGAGAGTGTGTGAGTGAGTGAGAGAGAGAGAGAGAGAGAGGGAAGGATGGACATTGTTAGAGAGGTAGATTATGAATAAGTGAGGGGGACAAGGAAAGGGAGTTAGGTAGATTGGGAAAAGGAGAGGGGGAGAGGGAGAGAGAGATAGAGAGAGAGAGAGAGAGACAGAGAGAGAGAAAGAGAGAGAGGATGGAGGGAGGGAGGGGGTAACAAAGAGAATAGGATAAGGAGAGGGAGAGAGATAGAGAGGGAGAGAGAGAGAGATAGAGGAGGGGGTAAGAGAGAGAATAGTATAAGGAGAGATAGAGAGAGAGGGGGAGAGGGTGCGAGAGGGAGATTGGAAATATAAGAGAGAGAGAGAGAGAGAGAGAGAGAATAAGACATGGAGAGGGAGATTTGGAAAAGGAGAGGGGAAGAGGGAGAGAGAGGGAGATTTGAAAAAGGAGAGCAAGAGAGGGAGAGAGAAGGAGATTGAAAAAATGAGAGAGAGAGAGAGATTGGGGAAAGGGGAGGGGGAGGGGGAGAGAGAGGGAGATTGGGAAATGGAGCAAGGGAGTGAGGGGGATTGGAAATATCAAAGAGAGATTGGGAAAAGGGGAGGTGGAGAGGGAGAGAGAGGGATATTGGAAATATAAGAGAGATGGAGAGAGAGGGAGAGAGAATAGGATATGGAGAGGGGGATGGATAAAGAGGGAGGGGGGAGAGTGAGAGACAAGTTGGGGAAAGGGGAAGGGGAGAGGGAGAGAGAGAGAGAGAGAGAAAGAGAGAGAGAGAGAGAGAGAGAGAGGATGGAGGGAGGGAGGGGGTAAGAGAGAGAATAGGATAAGGAGAGAGAGAGAGGAGGGGGTAAGGGAGAGGGGGAGAGAGATTGGGAAATGGAGACGAGGAGAGGGTGCGAGAGGGATATTGGAAATATAAGAAAGAGAGAGAGTGAGAGAGAGAGAGAGAGAGATTGGGGAAAGGGAGGTGGAGAGGGAGAGAGAGGGAGATTGGAAATATGAGAGAGAGAGAGAGAGAGAGAGAGGATGGAGGGAGGGGTTAACAGAGAGAATAGGGGATAGGAAGAGATGGAGAGAGTAGGATAAGGAGAGAGAGAGAGAGAGAGAGAGAGAGAGTGAGTGAGAGAGAGAGAGGTTGGGGAAAGGGGACGTGGAGAAGGAGAGAGTGAGTGAGTGAGTGAGAAAGCGAGAGAGAGAGATTGGGGAAAGGGGATGGGGAGAAGGAGAGAGACGGAGATTGGGAAATGGAGAGAGTGTGTGAGTGAGTGAGAGAGAGAGAGAGAGAGGGAAGGATGGACATGGATAGAGAGGTAGATTATGAATAAGAGAGGGGGACAAGGAGAGGGAGTTAAGTAGATTGGGAAATGGAGAGGGGGAGAGGGAAAGAGAGAGAGAGAGAGAGAGAGGGGAGAGAGAGAGAGAGAGAGGATGGAGGGAGGGATGGGGTAAGAGAGAGAGTGGGATGGAGAGAGAAAGAGTGAGAGAGAGAGAGAGAGGAGCAAGAGGGAGAGGGGATAGAGAGAGAGAGAGAGCGGGAGATTAGGAAAAGGAGAGGGGGAGAGGGAGATGGAGAGGGGGAGATTGGTAAAAGGAGATGGGGAGAGGGTGAGAGAGGCAAGTTTTGAAATGGAGAGAGAGAGAGAGAGAGAGAGAGAGAGAGAGAGAGAGAGAGAGAGAGAGAGAGAGAGAATAGGGGATAGGAAGAGAAGGACAGATAGAGAGAAAGAGGAGGAGAGAAATAGGGAGATTGGGAAATGGAGAGGGCTAGAGGGAGAGAGAGGGAGAGAGAGAGATAGAGAGAGAGAGAGAGAGAGAGAGAGAGGGAAGGATGGACATGGATAGAGAGGTAGATTATGAATAAGAGAGGGGGACAAGGAGAGGGAGTTAGGTAGATTGGGAAAAGGAGAGGGGGAGAGGGAGAGAGAGAGACAAAGACAGAGACAGAGACAGAGAAAGAGAGAGAGAAAGAGAGAGAGAAAGAGAGAGAGGATGGAGGGAGGGAGGGGTTAAGAGAGAGAATAAGATAAGGAGGGAGAGAGAGAGAGAGGGAGAGAGAGAGAGAGATAGAGGAGGGGGTAAGAGAAGGAATAGTATAAGGAGAGATAGAGAGAGAGGGGGAGAGAGATTGGGAAATGGAGAGGGGGAGAGGGTGTGAGAGGGAGATTGGAAATATAAGAGAGAGAGAGAGAGAGAGAGAGAATAGTATATGGAGAGGAGGATGGATAGAGAGGGAGAGGGAGAGGGAGAGAGAGAGAGAGATTGGGAAAAGGGGAGGGGAAGAGAGAGAGAGAGAGAGGGAGATTAGGATAGGAAGAGAGGGAAAGACTAGGATATGAAGAGAGGGAGATTGGAAAAATGAGGGACAAAGAGAGAGAGAAAGAGAGGATGGAGGGAGGGAGGGGGTAAGAGAGAGAATAGGATAAGGGGAGAGAGAGACAGAGAGACAGAGAGAAAGACAGAGATGGAGACAGAGAGAATAGTATATGGAGAGGAGGATGGATAGAGAGGGAGAGGGAGAGGGAGATTTGGAAAAATAGAGGGGAAGAGGTAGAGGGAGAGAGAGCGATATTGGGAAAAGGGTAGGGGAAGAGGGAGTGAGATAGAGAGAGAGACAGAATAAGATATGGAGAGGGGGATTGATAAAGAGGGAGGGGAGAGTGAGAGAGAGGTTCGGGAAAGGGGAGGGGGAGATAGAGAGTGTGAGTGAGTGAGAGAGAGAGAGAGAGAGAGAGAGAGATTGGGGAAAAGGGAGGGGGAGAGGGAGAGAGAGGGAGATTGGGAAATGGAGAGGGGGAGAGGGGGAGAGAGAGCAAGAGGAAGATTGGAAATATAAGAGAGAGAGAGAGGGAGAGAGAGAGGATGGAGGGAGGTAGGGGGTAAGAGAGAGAATAGGATAAGGAGAGAGAGAGAGAGAGAGGGAAAGGGAGAGAGAGAAAGAGTGTGTGTGAGATTAGGATATGAAGAGAGGGAAAGACTAGGATACGAAGAGAGGGTGAGAGGAAAATTGGAAAAATGAGAGAGAGAGAGATAGAGAGAGAGAGAGGATGGAGGGAGGGAGGGGGTAAGAGACAGAATAAGATAAGGAGAGAGAGAGAGAGGGAGAGGGAGAGAGAGAGAGAGAGAGAGAGTGTGAGACTAGGATAGGAAGAGAGGGTGAGAGGAAGATTGGAAAAATGAGAGAGAGAGAGATAGAGAGAGGGAGAGAGGTTGGGGAAAGGGGTGGGGGAGAAAGAGAGAGAGAGAGAGAGAGATGGAGATTGGGAAATGGAGAGGGGGAATGAGGGGGATTGGAAATATGAAAGAGAGATTCTGAAAAGGGGAGGGGGAGAGGGAGAGATGGAGAGGGAGAGGGATATTGGAAAAATGAGAGAGAGAGAGAGGAGGGGGTAAGAGAGAGAATTGTGTAAGGAGAGATAGAGAAAGAGAGGGAGAGATATTGGGAAATGGAGAGGGGGAGAGGGAGTGAGAGGGAGATTGGAAATATAAGAAAGAGGGAGAGAGAGAGAGAGAGAGATATAGAGACTAATACAAAGACAAAGATAATAGGTTATGGAGAGGAGGATGGATAGAGAGGGAGAGGGAGATTTGTAAAAGGAGGGGTTGAGAGGTAGAGGGAGAGAGAGAGATATTGGGAAAAGGTGAGGGGAAGAGGCAGAGAGAGAGATAGAGAATAGGATATGGAGAGCAGGATGGATAAAAAGGGAGATGGAGAGGGAGATAGAGAGAGGTTGGGGAAAGGGGAGGGGGATAGGGAGAGAGTGAGTGAGTGAGAGAGAGAGCAAGAGATAGAGACAAAGAGAGACAGAGAGAGGGAGATTGGGAAAAGGAGATGGGGAGAAGGAGAGAGAGGGAGGTTGGGAAATGGAGAGAGAGATTGAGAGAGAGATAGTAGGATGAGGAGAGGGGGATGGATGGAGAGGGAGAGAGAGGGAGAGTGGAAGAGAGGGTGGTTGTGAATAAGAGAGGGGGAGAGGGGGAGAGTGGGATATTGGGAAAAGGGGAGAGAGAGAGAGAGAGAGAGAGAATAGGGGATGGGAAGAGAAGGAGAAATAGACAGAGAGTGGAGGAGAGAGATAGGGAGATCGGGAAAAGGAGAGGGGGAGAGGGAGCGAGAGGGAGATCAGAAATATGAGAGAGAGAGAGAGAGAGAGAGAGAGAGAGAAATATTAGGATAGGAAGAGAGGGAAAAACTAGGATAGGAAGAGAGGGAGATTGGAAATATGAGAGAGAGAGAGAGAGAAAGAGATAGAGATAGAGATAGAGAGAGACAGAGAGAGACAGAGAGATAGAGAGAGACAGAGGGAGAGACATAGAAAAATAGAGAGAGATAGAGAAAGAGAATAGGATATGGAGAGGGGGATAGATAAAGAGGGAGGGGGAGAGTGAGAGAGAGGTTGGGGAAAGGGGAGGGGGAGAATGAGAGAGTGAGTGAGAAAGAGAGCGAGAGCGAGAGAGAGAGAGAGATAGAGAGAGAGAGAGAGATTGGGGAAAGGGGAAGGGGAGAGGGAGAGAGATGGAGATGTTAACCTCCACTTACTGACACATGTAGTAGTGATCCAAAACTGGTCTATTCTTCCTTCATACTGACAACAACATGTTCTTCCTTGTTATCTTTTTCACTGAGGGGGTGAATGATAAATTCAATGTGCTATTCCCCCTAAGATCCTGCATCTCTTTTAGGCCTTAGGAAATATCACTTGTGTGCTGAATGCACTATGTCATTCCATGGTCTTCTTCCTCCACACCTACTTGGTCTTATTCTTCTTCCCATTTTTAGGCTTGGGAGTAGATCTTTCCTTCTTCTACTGATGGGTCCTTCCATTTCCTTATTCTCCATTATAGCCAGAAGTAGTGCTATAGTAGCACACAACATCCATCCCAACTTCATGTTTAGGGAATCTCTTGACATACTAGTTTGACCATCTCATTTTGGTCATGTTGCTATGACTGACAACCAAAACCAGTGGACCTCTTACTCCTGCAAGAACATTTCTCCTTTAGTTCCATACAGGTCTTTGACTTCCAAATTCTCTATATCCACTTTTCTACAAAGCATAGTTATTATATCGGCCTCCATGAGACTGTAGGTTCCTCTTTCTGCACTTAAACTCTCTATGGCCAAAAGCATTGCAATTATGACAAACAAAATTTGCATAACTAGGAGAGGGGACATACATGTATCTTCTCTTGGATACGTTTTTCTCATATACATGATTTCTATGAGATCCTACATTATCCTTTCTAGATCTCATCCTACATTCTCCTTCCCTATGGCCATAAGCATTACAAGTGAAGTAGTAACCGATAAAGGATGGGATATGACTTACAAATTTATTTTGCTATGCATGGGGAGATCTTACCGGTTTTGCATCTCCATTTCTTCTTCTTTGAGAATGGATCCTTGGTTGTCCATTTTGTGCAGTTCTTCCATCTGGTCTCTTCTTTTCCCACACTTTCTTTAGCCTATGGGTGGTAGCATTTCCTTGTCCTTTTCCAGTAGGAGGTCCTCTTTGTTGTCTTCTCATTTTTTTGCTTTCTGGGAAGCTGTCTTCTCCCATCTTCCCTTTACCTTTGAGATTCGCATTGTTCCTTCTTATTGCAACATCGGTCTTGTTTTCCTTCTACAAGTCCTCTCCAGTTGTACTTAGATTAACCTTCTTCTAGGGAGAATTTCTCACTGTGAGGTTTGTCCCTTGTTTTCTCCATTTGAGGAGACAAACTAAATGTCATTGTGGGGGACATTCTTGCTAATGGAGCATTCACTGGTACCACTTCCTAACCCTTTAGTGTCCTTGGAATGCTTTTTCTTCTTCAACATCTTGTCCAAGGCATTACTGTTACCATCAAACAAGGTTCTTGCCTTGAGCTCATCCTGACACTTCTCAAGGTCATTTCAAAGAATCTCCATTTCTCCAACCAGCTACAAATATTCTTCATTCTTTATTTCTAGCCTAGATGCTATATCTTCACACCGACACTTCTTGGTGTTCTTTGCTTGCGACTTTAATTCTGAGATGCATTTCTCAAATTCTTCAAGGCATTTTGTCAGTTGGTCATTCTCTACTATAGCAACATTCTTGAATAGCTTGTATTCATTTCTCAAGTTCTCCCTTTCACTTTCCTTGGAGTCCAAGACTGATTTCAAATCATCAGTTAATATTTTTCTCTTCTAGTTGAGAGGTCAATAAGCCAACCTTTTGGTTTGACACATCAAGGTAGGTTCTCAGTTGACTGCAATCCTCACGAACTGATATTTTGTAGATTTTAAAATCATTTCTAACATTTTGAAGCTCTTCTAGAGCACTTACCAGCTCACACTCAAGATCTAGTTTTGCATATTCTTCTTCTTCTCCTTCACTATCAAATAGATCTTGATGGCTAGATCTATCTATCTTGTCTCCTTCTTCCTCATCATCACTGCTAAAAAAATCTTGTCAGTGGGATCCTTTTGGCTTATCACTTTCAGATGTGTGCACCTTAGCTCCTAATCCTTGAGCCATGAGGATATGGGTTCCTTCTTCATCAATGTTGTGACTGCTAGTGGATATGCCTTCATCATCTGCACATGTATCAACTGCATTGTTCTTCTCACTTTCACACATTGATCCAATAGTACAGGGTTCATTTCCATAGAGCTTCCTTAGTCTATCCCATAGGCTCTTTGTAGATTTACATTTATCCACTTATGAGGAGACGTCATCAGTGAGCCCACTGAATATAGCCTTCATGGCTTCTTCATTGCACAAGCAACTTCTTTCTTCTTTAGATCTGATGGGAGGATTGACATTCCTAGGGATACCATTGATAACCGACATCCATACATCAAATCCTAGAGAGGATAGGAAGACTTCCATTCTACAACTCCAAATAGAATAGTTTGAACCATCAAACATAGGAGTAGGGATTGTCACTAAACAAACCATTGTATTCTTATACCAAAATCTACCCAAGCTGAAGAAAGCTCATCTATCTAGGAACCTATGATTTGATACCAATTGTTAGACACCATGCACCACTTAGAGGGGGAGGGGGTGAATCAGTGGTTCTCAATCTTTTCCCTTTAGCTATCCTACATGAGCATACCGGTTATGAGATCTAATTATAAAAAGACTTACTAGTTATTGAGGAGACTAACTCAAATGCAAACACACATAAGGGGACATCACATAACTCCAATTTATACGAGGAAAACCCTAGATGGGAAAAACCTCGGTGAGAAATGTTGCTGGAGTATATTGCTCTAATCTAGCCTCACAATGAAAACTGTTACAATGTTTAGGGCACCAACCCAAGGAGCACCAACTTCTAACTTGTTTATGGGCTACAATCCAAAGGAGATATAACCCCTACACTGAGCTACAACTCAATGATCATAATGATAACTTCAATTACAAAAGTAGTTGTCTTGTTACAAGTAAATCTTGCAACCATTTCATATACCTTTCTCTATCAATGAGATACCTTCTCTACTACACCAACTCACTCTTTTGTTGCTTTCACCTACTTCTCTACTATCAAAAAACCCTATCAGTAAACCTCTTCTATTATTCTTCTCAACTGGATCTCCTCCTCACTGCTCTGCACTTTACCGGTGCTATACTTTGTTGATCCACTATCTGCCTTTTCTACAACTCTCTTCACTTCTTCTCTACAGGTATAACCACTACCGGTTCTACTCTTCACTCTCCTTCTTTTCTTAGATACTCTTTGAGAACTTGGCTGATTTTCTCTCACATACAAAAGTAACACTCAATCACTTGACAATAGAAAAAATATATTTTTTCTACTCAGTAGTGCTTAACTATGTCTTTGGCCTAGATATTTATTGACCGGTTTTCCCACCAAAAGCCAATTCAAAATATAGGTAGTTAGGGTTTCCTCATCACCCTTGAGGAAAACCAAATCCAATCAGATCATACTTGATCTGATCTCCCTGACATCCATCTATACACTTCCACCATTAACTCACCCTCTTGATCACGTCTTCTATCTTTGGCGATATGCTTTTTACCTTATCAACTGATGTCTTGGTCAACCACCAAGATTGGTCTTGTTGTTTCTTTCTTCCACCTTGATCTCTTCAATCACTCTTAGTTGGCTCATAGTTGTCCTCCAGACCTCAAGCTGCAAACCTCTACAACAGCTCTACAACATGTCCCACGTTTTGTGGGTCTTCCATTAATATAGACCAACTTTGCAACTACCCCATCGGTGTACATTCCTTCTTCATCTAAATGCAAGTACACCACCTTGACTCCATGTGGAATCCATGTCGACAAATTTCCAGCTTGACTCTTCATGTTGGTCCAGATAGGATCACTAACCAAACACTCTACCGGTTCCTCTTTCCTCCAAGTTTACTAACCCTGCCGACATCTCACACTTTACTGGTTAACACACCATGTCTACACTCTAATAAACTGTCGGTGGAGATCCTTAACCTGTCACCAGACATTTCTATCCTGAGCATTTTCATTCCCTCAAAGTAGGAAGACATATGTATCTGCACCTTGTCCATATTATAGGTGGACTTATATATCGATAAGCACTCTTGATGACACTCTGTCATCAATCTTCACTAGGCACCATCTTCAGTCAGGCCACATTCCTTTGTTTGTATCTCCTCAGCCTTGCCTTCTTCTTGATCATCTCAAACCATATCACAACCAGTTTGTCAAGATGACAAACACATCACTCTTCTTTTGTACCGGTATTTCAACATGCCTTTACCTCTTCTCTCTTATCTCAAAGAACCATGATGCACACCATGCATACCCCGAGATAAGTTCTACTTACCATTGGACTGATACTTTGTCTTTTTCATCCTATAATTTACTCATGTGATTTCCCTATTTGTGCAACATATGCACATTCACTATTAGTCATATCTTCTTATGGTGATTGCATTCTTCATCTAGTGAGAGTCCTGTCATTATGCAACCTCACAGTATATCGATGACCTGTTCATTCTTCTCTTCCAATGTTGATGTGATTCAGGTAACATTCTGTCTCTTCATCATAAACAACAACTCAAACAACTTGCCCATCCTACTTGTACACTGGTCATGAACTTTGTCGACTGATAACCACTTACTTGGTTGATTTGACCTTGCTATGTCAACACATCACTTACCAGTTGACATCCTTTCCTTACTAGTGATATGTTGTACTGGGATTTATCACCTTACCATATGATCCACATAAGTTAGGCACATCCTTTCCTTACTAGTGATAGACTATACCAAGATTGATCACCTTACCATCTCATCCACACAAGTCAGGCACTAACTTGTGTATCGATGACTCCAGTGGCCATTCATTTGTACCTTACCGATTATCTACAACACAAGGTGATATCAAAGATATCTAAACTTGTACTTCTCTTTGATAGTGTTGCACATACATCTATCATACCGGTGGTCATCCCATACTGGTTGACATCAATGACAACACAATGCCAACAACTTTTTGATCATCTTTGTCTTATATAGGATGTGTCCTTCCTGATACCAAAGTTAATCTTTATCTTATCAATTCAATCAATCTAATCAATCTTATCAATCAATTAATTTACAAATCACTCCAATCATCTCTTCTATCTAGTCAAACTCATTTGTGTCATCAAGTTAACTATTTTTTCATCTTTCATACAACATGCTTCTTATTTCGAGAGATCATTCATGCCTTCAATGCACAAACAATCTCTTGAGGGGGTAATATACCCTAATGTCATCGAAGCATTACTAGGGTAGGAAATTTTTTCATTTTCTTTGAAACAACATTGTTCCAACATTGTCTCAAAGAGGGGAAAGTGTAGACACCTAAAAATGTATCATTAATCTATACTAATTATTCTTCCCATTAATTAAATTCTTCCAAATTAATTTTAATCATTGCATCTCAACATTACTAATTATTCTCTTTCTATCTTATTAATTGTAAAGCGAAAAATCGAACCCCAGGTGTTCCCCCCCACTCCAAGGAGAAAGGAGGTCACTAGGATTGACGGTTTTCACTTAGGAGAGACTTTACATTCCAAAGAGGGGTTGAAACCCATAAGATCCAATCCCACACAATGCAAGATTGGATTTTGAATGAGTTTCAAGGGTTAAGACAGCAAGGCTACCCTCTTTTGTAAAGAATGTAGATAGAAGGATTGACCTAGGAGTGCATGTAAAGTGAGAAAGATTCGCTTATAAATAGAGATAGGAATATAGGGTGAAGCTGCTGACCTGGAATTAGCAGTAAAATGTCGAGAGGATGCTGTCCTACAAATTTGAGTGAAAGTTGACAGGATGATGGTGCCCAGCGTGCACACGGTCCTCAGAAAAATCCACGAAACGAAGGGGGATCTGTTCGTCTCTGCACAAGGATTCCAGATCTTCAATTGTAGCCCCGTACCTGCAACCTACACACAGAAAAGAGAGGAAGATTGGGGGGTTAGGGATTAGGGGTTTGCCTTTAGGTCAAACCCTGGTTTTGCAATTAACCAAGAAATGAGAATGTTGTAAATGTAAATGTTTGTAATGTAAACAAGTACTGATACCTTGTTGTAAGAATGTTTGTATCCTTACATGCGAAGGTGTAAATGTTGTATGTTGTATGTTGTATGTGATCTCCTCTTCAATGGTTGAATCCTTGTCTTGAATGCAACACTTAGCCTTGAATGGAGACTTAGAATGCTCAATTGCTTGAAGGAATGCTTGAGTGTTTGAAATGCTTGAATGTTTGCCTAGTGCTTCCACCTCTTGTACACATATGTCTTTCCTCTTACCATCTACCCTTTCTAAGAGGGGAAATTTAGTTTATATAATTGTCAATTAGGGTTAACAGACTGATTTTTCCGACCTTGGGCTGACCTGGGAAGATTATTTTCCAATTTGCAAACTTGAAGACTCGATGCCCAAAAGAGACCGGTCCCAAAATAGGGCCAGGGACCAGGGCATTGGGCGCCATGGTCTTGGGGGACCAGGGCACTGGGTGCCATGGCTCCACCTCCCGGGACAGTAGGGTGCAAGGAGGATCAGGCCAGGGTGCTGAAAAATGCAGTTTTTGATGTCATAAACAAGGTTTCGGGGTCTCCATTCAGGTTCAGTGTTGTGTCACCATCGTGAAGACCCAAATGTAGTTGAAATTGCAAGTGTCACAATTTTAGGATGCTACATTTAGCCCCCACTTTAGTGGGAGTATAAGCGTATGCCCATACTTCCGGTAAAGTACAAGGAAACAACATTGAAAGACTTTCACCACGTCAAGGAGGCAAGATACACCAAGCCCCCAGTGGACTAAGGATCTTACGACTTCGATTGACAAAGTAAAAGGGAAGATCACGAGGGAGAACCATGACTGTCAGTAGTAAGGCTCCCTCACTATGAGTCATGCAAGAAAAATACCACAAATTTTCAAGGCAAAGCTAAGTTCGCCAAGAAATTTTCAAGTATCTTGAAGAGATATGAACGGGGTGTATGCCCCCCTACATTAAAGCGATCGCACATGCCTCAATGGGGGTGATTTCTTTAAGGTAGTGATACATATAAGAAATGAAAAGGGAAAGGAGCACATTATCACAAAGATTTAGCCCCCAAGTGTGAGATAAACCCAAGGATAATAGACACAAAACATGAATCACGAGGTGACTTCACTTTCCTCAGGGTCAGTATGCTGTATGATAATTCATGTATATCATATGTATGTATGCATAATTGTTCTTCATTCCCCAATCAAGGAAGGTTGCCTAGAAGAAGGGAACACATGTGTCTTTTGAGTCAACATGAGAGAGACCAAAAGAGATCTCAATGCTTTGCATCGTCCTCAAGTAGGCAACACTAAGGACAACAAATAGAAGAATGAGAATAACACATAGAAGAAGTAACAAAAGAAAGAGAGGAAGAGAGAGTTTGCTATGCTAATGAACTAGTCTAGCACGTCATCCACCGATCTTGCTGATCAATATTTCGGGAAGGCAGGGAACACGCTAGAGGAGGAACATCCAACACAGCAGATGGAGCTATCACAAGATCCAAACAAGGGCTATGTTCATGTTCCAAGCCACGTTGTTCTTGTCTAGGAGCTAGGATAAGTGCTTTAGAAAAGTCATTAGATATATGGTTATCAATATCAACAAATTCATATTCACTATCAGAAGCAAGAGGAGTAACATTTTCATCATGAATAACATTTTCATCTATATCATCATCAAGATTTATAAAAATAAGATCTTTAACTCACACAAGATCAAGACCATCATGCATCTTATGTTTAGGAGATTTTGGCTCAATTTTCAACTGAGGAGAAAATGGAATAATATTAGCTAAAGGTGTTTTTGGGGATTGCAAAGTTTGAGAAGCAGTTGCATAAGCTCTAAGATGATGCTTTCATCAGTGTTCACGTCCAGAACGATTTTGTCTAGTCTTAGTAGGAAGTGGAGAATATTGAGGAGGAGGAATGTTCTCATCCTTATCACTTGGGTGTTTAGGTTGTGGTCTCTTAGGTTGGATAATAGGAGAAGAGGAAGGTCTCTTCTCTTTATAAGAAGAAGGAGGAGGAATTGCTCCATATAAAGGAAGAATATTTGGTTTAGGAAGGAGACCAAGTCCATCATGACGAGGAGGTATAGGTCTACCTTTAGAAAGTGTATCAGACATAGACATAATCACATCCATAGGAATGGGTTGGGAATCTTCTTGAGGAAAGACATTAGTTTTATCTTTCAAAGGAAGAACTTCCTTCTCAAGAATGATAGGAATATCAAGTTTGGGTGTTCGAGGTTCACTTAAAGATAGGATCATATCTTTTTTCCATTTTTGATAAGATTTGAAAAGATGATCACTTCGTGGTGGAAGAGATTGAAATTGTTTAGGCCAAAAATAATCAATAGGAATGCTAGAAGTTCTTTCAGCTGGTTTAAAGAGACTATGATTGATAGTAACAACTTCACCATTATGGGGAAATTTCAAACACTTATGAATAGGAGAAGCAATAGCTTTCATGGAAGATAGCCAAGGATAGCCTAGCTTCACACGAAATTGTTCAGATGATGGAATAATAGCAAATCTCACATCAAGGGATTTGTTATGGACCTTAATAGGTAATGTAATAGAACCAATTGTAGGAGCAGAAAATGCATCAAATAATTTCACAACCACATTTTTTTTGTCATAGATCACTTGATTCAATTGCAAAGTAAAAAGAAATTCTTTAGTAATAACATTAACCATGCAAGAAGGATCAATAAGCACTCCATGGCAAGGTGTATTCTTGACTTTTGCAACTATATATAAAGGACCATCAGGTGCCCTGATAGTTTCACTGGAATCAAATGTGATGGAAGGTTCTTTAGGGATTTTCTGCTACTCTACAAAGTTAATCACATTTGGAGTCATAGACACAAGATCATCAGGTGAGACAGAGGAATCATTAGTCTCAATCACATTAGAGGTATGAGAAGGTAATGGATCAGTAAAAATCTTAAGATTTTGGTTAGGAGGAGCTATAGATGTGTTGCCTTTATCATTCACACTAGAAACAGAGATAGTATTATTATCAATCAAATCTTGAATTTTACCCTTTAAAGAAAAACATTTTTTAGTATCATGCCCAAGTTGACGATGAAATTGACAAAAAGATTTGTTATCAAAATAGGGTGATTTAATCTTTGCAGGATCTATTTGCTTTATAGGAGGGAGAGTAAGCACATTTTGTTCCAATAACTTATTCATAATACTATGCAATGATTCATTCAAAGGAGTAAACTTTCTTTCTTTCTTGAAAAAATTAGAAATAGGAGGCACACCTGATGTTACATTCACATTGTTGTTGATGATGTTTTCATTAACGAACCCTCTATTTGGTTTAAACTTCCCAAATGGTTGTTGACTACTATCACCCTTATCACTCGGAGCCATAGGATTTGCTTGTTCCATTTGACTCACAGTCAGTTGATAATTGTGAAGAGTTGCACACAACTGTTGGAAAGAAGTAAACTCAGAAAACAAAAGTTTTTCTCTGATATCTTTTTGTAAATTAGAAATAAAGATTCTTTGAATATCATTGTCAGGTACTAGAAAAGAAATTTGAGCACACAAATGCTTATATCTACCAATGAAATCAATCACTTTTTCTTTAACACCTTGTTTACAATGCATTAAATCAATCAAAGTAACTTTAGGACTTATATTGTTTTGAAATTGTTGAATGAAAGCATTTGCAAGTTGTTGGAAAGAAGTAATAGAATAGGAAGGCAACGAGCAATACCATTGTAAAGCCTTATCTCTTAATGTTCTAGTAAATAGTTTTGCAAGCAACCTTTGGTCATAAGTAAAATCGGTACATACTGTTTGAAAGGTCTTAACATGTGTTAGAGGATCACCTTTACCATTATAAAGCTCCAACTGTGGGATTTCAACATGCTTAGGTGGGATAGCTCGAACAATGTCAAGAGAAAGTGGACTTGCAACATCAAATGCAGGCACACTAAACTTAGATTGATTCATAGAGGTTATTTGTTGTTGTAAAGAAGAGACAGTTTGTGCAAGATTGTTAATGGTTGCTTCAGTCGAAGAGTTCATATTAGACATGTTAGATTGTGATGGAGGTATTATGTTATTGAAAGAAGGTATTAATTGAGAGTAAGGTGGTGGGACACTATGATGGTTAGTCATAGGAGATGATTGGAAACAAGGAACACTACCAAGAGGAATGGAATGGTTAAATGAATTGCCCCCTTGCGTCATGTTCATTTGTGGAGATGTAATAGGGACACTCATTGAATGAATGAATAAAGAAGTTGGATTGAATGAAAGAAGAGGGTTAATTGAAGAGGAAGGATTTCCCCCACGACTGGTGATCATAGGTGGAATGTTTTGTATTGAAGTATTCATTATGTTTGATGTAAAAGTAGGTATACTAGCAATAGAAGTTGTCAAAGGAATAGAATGATTGACTTGAGTAGGAGGTTGTGTATAACCTAAAGTTTTAGCACAACTCTTCATAGGCATCACATTTGAATCCACAATGTGTGCAATACCACGCAAAATATCAATTCCATTCTTATCACTTTGAACCATACGTTTTAGACCCTCAATCAATGAAAGAGCTTGACTATCGGGATACTCTTGAGACATCCATTGCTGAAAATCGTCAAATTGGTTATCCAATTTTGAAAGTTGTTCTACAGAAACCTCATGGAGAGCTTCTTCATCATTAAGAGGATTAGAGGAATTACCCGTGTCCTCGTTAAAGAGGCCATTCAAATTAGGTTCCATCTCCTCGGTAATTAAACCTTGGAAAGACTTAATTCTAAGGCTTCATCTAACGGGAATAGTGTAAGTAGGGCTTATTGTTGTAAAACTCATGCACTAGAGAGAGAAAGAATATTTTGAATTTTAGAGGTAGCAAATTTCAATAAAATTAGCCAATCTCCTAGATTTAAGCTGTTAAATGCAATCACGACAATCTCTCGAAATTTCGAAAAAAATGTCAGGGACCGTGGCGAACGGAGTGCACACGGTCCTTGCAACTTTTTTTGAAATTTTCAGAGATGAAAGTTATGATGATTTTAAAGCTAATCTGAAAAAATTGAGTGATTTTACGATCTGTAGATAGGCCAAATTAAAGTTGCAATCTCAAAATTGAACCCTACCAAGATTATTGAAAAATGCAAAATTTGAATTTTAAAAAAGAGAGGGAAACTGAAATTTTGAATTTTATGATTTTAGAGGGAATACCAAAAGCAATGCAAGCTTTGAAATTCAAAAATTGACTCAATTTCATGCAAAATTCAATTTTGAAAGTGGAAATCAAAGTTGTTGTAATTAAACATTTAATTTCAAAAGTCACAAATTGCAAAAATCTAAATAAAGCACTAAAATTTCGAATGAATGCCAACACACTTTTTAGATTTAGGACAGTATGAAACACAATTTTGACATGAATTTCAATTTCAATAATTTTTGAATGATTATAAGCCTTAATCCAAGCAATCACTAGACCAACTTTGACTTTAATTTTGAAAGTGTTAGAATTGATGAAATCAGCCAAGATTCTAGATTTTAGCAGAAAAATACAGTAAGATCTAGCTCCCGAAATTTCGAAAAAAATGTCGGGGACAGTGGCGCTCGGGGTGCACATGGTCCTCGCAACTTTTTTCAAAATTTTTAGGGATGAGAGATATTATGATTTTGTTGCGGAATCCAAAGTTACAGCCAATTTGAAGGTGTTTTGATCAGTGAAATTATCAGTCAAAGGTTGAATCAAGAGGGTTTTAAAAATTAGGGTTTTGACACTTAACCACTTAATTTTTAGAATTAAAGCACAAATATGAATTGATAATTTGCAATAGAAGGGTAGATCTGAAATTAGCATTAATAATTAAACATTTCACAAGCTCAATTACTAAAAAGAAAATTTAGGGTTTTTATGTAATTAACCTCTAAAATTTGCAAAAGCTCAAACATGGAAATGTAATTAAGGAATCCAATTTTTTAGATCTAACCTTGAATAATCAGAATTAGGATGTTCACGTCAAGTTCACCAAAATGTAAAGCGGAAAATCGAACCCCAGGTGTTCCCCCCCACTCCAAGGAGAAAGGAGGTCACTAGGATTGACGGTTTTCACTTAGGAGAGACTTTACATTCAAAAGAGGGGTTGAAACCCACAAGATCCAATCCCACACAATGCAAGATTGGATTCTGAATGAGTTTCAAGGGTTAAGACAACAAGGCTACCCTCTTTTGTAAAGAATGTAGATAGAAGGATTGACCTAGGAGTGCATGTAAAGTGAGAAAGATTCGCTTATAAACAGAGATAGGAATACAGGGTGAAGTTGCAGACCTGGAATTAGCAATAAAATGTTGAGATGACACTATCCTGCAAATTTGAGCAAAATTTGACGGGACGATGGCATCCGACATGCACACGGTCCTCCGAAAAATCCGCGAAACGAAGGGGGATCTGTTCGTCTCTGCACAAGGATTCCAAATCTTCAATTACAGCTGCGTACCTGCAACCTACACACAGAAAAGAGAGGAAGATTGGGGGGTTAGGGATTAGGGGTTCTCCTTTAGGTCAAACCCTAGTTTTGGAATTAACCAAGAAATGAGAATGTTGTAAATGTAAATGTTTGTAATGTAAACAAGTACTGATACCTTGTTGTAAGAATGTTTGTATCCTTACATGCGAAGGTGTAAATGTTGTATGTTGTATGTTGTATGTGATCTCCTCTTCAATGGTTGAATCCTTTTCTTGAATGCAACACTTAGCCTTGAATGGAGACTTAGAATGCTCAATTGCTTGAAGGAATGCTTGAGTGTTTGAAATGCTTGAATGTTTGCCTAGCGCTTCCGCCTCTTGTACACATATGTCTTTGCTCTTACCATCTACCCTTTCTGAGAGGGGAAATGTAGTTTATATACTTGTCAATTAGGGTTAACAGACTGATTTTTCCAACCTTGGGCCAACCTGGGAAGATTATTTTCCAATTTACAAACTTGAAGACCCGATGCCCAGAAGAGACCGGGCCCAAAATAGGGCCAGGGACCAGGGTGTTGGGCCCCATGGTCCTGGGGGACCAGGGGGCTGGGCGCCATGGTCCCACCTCCCGGGACAACAGGGTGCAAGGAGGATCAGGCTAGGGTGCTGAAAAATGCAGTTTTTGATGTCATAAACAAGGTTTCGGGGTCTCCATTCAAGTTTAGTGTTGCGTCACCATCGTGAAAACCCAAATGCAGTCGAAATTGCAAGTGTCACAATTTTAGGACGCTACATTAATCAATTAATCCTTTAACCATTTCTATATAATTAATTAAATGTTTATTATTTAATTAAATTTAATTTATAAATAATTGAATAATTTCTTAAAATTATTTAATCAGCTAACTTATTCCTCCAATTCAAATTCAAAATTTCATATTCTCACCAAATTTTAATTTCAGCAAATTTGAATTACATGTGAATTTCACTTTTCAAAAATCTAAATTCAAATTGAAATAAAAATGAAATGTCAATTTCATTTCAAATTCCTACAACACATGTTCAGACTCTAACTCTGAATGTTATTTATTGTAATTGATGTCAAATAGTGTGGTCTGGATATATTTTGCTCTAGACATCTAGGAGATTGAGTATTGAGAAACTATTGGTATATAGGTTGAGATGGTTCTAATGAGGTGGCAAATATGTTTTCACCAAAAGATGATCCATATAGATTGAATTTGATGTTCATTTGCATGCATGACATTAATTTATTATTACCCTAGGTTGCATTTGATGGGTCTTCCAATGGATGACAACCTTTAAGTAGATAAGTAGATTATGTGAAGAAAATGTGGGATTGTTTTTATACAAATCATGAAAACACTAACTCAAATTATTTAAAATTACAAGTTTTAATAGGTTTTTCTCTAGCCAAATATACAAAATATATAATTTATAAAGTATTAAATTGGTGAGTATTAAAGTGCAACTACAAATAATTGACATTGAAATCATTTCTAATCCAAAGATGTTTATTTTTTATTAATTAAACCAAATAGTTGTAAAGTAAAACAAAATAACTCTTAACTCTCAAATTGAATCAATTTTATAATGGCCAATATTAAATTATAGTTAATTAAAGTAAAGGTTCCGTTATAATTATAGTTCAATCAATTTTATAATTCAACTAGAGTTAGAAAAATAATTCAATTATGGTTACAATTAGTAGTAAGGTGATTAAGACTATAGTTTTATAAATAAATTGGGTTAAGATTAGGGTTAGGGTTAGGGTTAGGGTTCTATTGCATTTCTAAAATAGTTTGATTTATAATTATATATTTTATTTTGAAAAAAAATTAAAAATCATTTGTATGAAGATTATGTACAAATATTTTTTAAAAATATCAAAATAATGAGATTCGTTTGATTTATAATTATATATTTTATTTTGAAAAAAGATTTAAAATCATTTGTATGAATATTATGTACAAATATTTTTTTAAAATATCAAAATAATGAGATTCAAAAACTATAATTTTTATATAAGAATTCACTAATTAAGGGAAAGAGAGAATTAGGGTCAAGGTTAAAATTACAATGACAAATATGTTTAGGCTATGAATTAGGGTTAAATTATGGTTAGTGTTTCAATAAAGTTAGGGTTAAAATTCATTAGGGTTAGGGTTAAGATTAGATTCAGGTTTGAAGAAAGATATGATTGTTGTTAAAATGTAATTATGGCTGGAATTAGAATTAGAGATAGGATCAGAGTTAGGGTACAATTAAGGTTATAAGAAAACTAAGATTTGTGTTGAAATACACTAGGATTCAATTAAATTGGGTTAAGATTAGGGTTAGGGTTGAGGTTCTATTGCATTTCATTATTTAGTTTCATTTATAATTATATTTTTTTTAAAATTAAAAAATCATTTATATGAAGATTATGTACATTTTTTTCTTAAATATCAAAATATTCATATTGGCAAAACATAATTTTCATATAACAATTCACCAATTAATAGAAAGAGAGAATTAGGGCCAACGTTAAAATTACAATAAGAGATATGTTTAGGGTATAAAATAATGTTAAATTATGGTTATGGTTTCAATAGGGTTAGGGTTAAAATCATTAGTGTTACGGTTAACATTAGATTAGGATTTGACGAAAGATAGGATTGTGGTTACAATGTAATTAGGGTTAGAATTAGAATTAGAGATAGCATTAGATTTAGTGTGCAATTAAGGTTTTAATGTAAAATTAAGGTGATAAGAAAACTATGGTTTGTTGGAATCAATGAACACTGAGCGAGGGATAAATCAGTGTTTTACAATTTGCAAATTTACTAAATTGATCTTTAAACCACCAGATGCATAAGAAAGAAACTAAAGTACACAAACTCAAAGAAAAAAACCAAACAACCATAACACCAAAATTTTTACGTGTAAATCCAAAAAGGGAAAAACCATGGTGGGATTTGAACCCACAATATTATTATACTATGGCCAGAAGTATGAAAATATTACATAGGGGAAAGACACTTGCATTCAAGCACACTGACTAGAGCTCATTGCTCAATTACAAAAAGCGATACAACCTAGAGGAAGGATCATCGCCTTACAAGAAATTACAAATGATTATAATAATGAGTGAACTACAGTATAGCATCTAAACATGCCAAAATGCAGTTTTGGTTAGGCGCGTATTATCATCTACAGCTGATCTATCTGTCTGATCCATTTTCATGCTCTATCAGTCATCAAACTTACACACTCACACATACAAACTTCTTTCACTCAAAATGTTCCTAAAAATGCCCATCCATATTGATCTTATATATCCGCACAAACAAAAGGAAATCACTTACCATGTCAGATTCCAACAAAAGCATAACATGCAACATTAAATGTGTATCAACAAGTCATCTCAATTCATCCACAAATCTGAATGCAGACCAAAACATGAAGATAATAATCTTCCCATAAGTCAGCCCAATCACTTTGAACACAAAATTAATCATTGAAATCAACCCAACAAATCCACAACACATGTTACACCAAAATAGCTCTGGTTAACTAAATTACCAGATACTGGACATCTAAACTTGCTCATGAAGTAAAACTAGATACTAGGATCACAAAATAAGCTACCTCAAACCTCAAATCATCTCCCTTAATGATCACAACTAGAATTATCCAATCAAAATCAATATATGCACAATCCACTGGTTATTGTGTTCCACCTTCCACACTTATGCCTAGGAATAAAATGACTTCTAACAAACCAAATCTATGTACACTAGATGTGATTTCTAAATTGAGTTGTCATCAATGAAAATCCCTAAGCAACTTCCATGCATCAATCTTCACTAGAATAGTGTCTCTTACCAACAATCTCCCCCTTTGGCATTGATGGCAACACTATGAAAATGAACTGTACACTCAAGACTGCAAAACTTCAAACTCACCAAGAATCCAAACTCACAAAGAATATACAAGCTCCCCCTGATAATTAGCACCATTTTTCACTTTACCTCTCTCCTCCTTTGATAGTAATGCTAAAGATAGGAACCTTGTTAGTTTAATGAGAGGTGGGGGGTGAATCAGATAAACTCACAATACAAACTCTTAATCAGATTCAACCTCAATAGAACTTACCTAATATGCAACTATTTCTATAAATCATTCAAACTCATAAACTGATAAACTTGAAACATCAAAACACATTTAACACCAGATTTAACATGGGAACCCAAATAAAGAAAAACTACTATGGGATTTCGGACCCATGAAGAAAATATACTCTTCTAGAGTATGCTCAGTTAAAAGCCAATCTTGTTAAAGATTACATAAACACATTGCTAGATGTGACCCGGTCAAAGGATTTCCCTCAGATCTATCAGAATCTTGCACTTTGTTAGAAGTGACCTTGTCAAAGGATTTCAAACACTCAATTAGAATGTCACCTTGCTAGAGGATTTACAAATAAGACTGTTAGGTCCACTCGATTAAGAGATTTCTTGTCACTTAAAGAAATAAATAATAGTAATAAAATATATCTGCAACTTCACATCTGAAATGTTATAGAAGACTCTATGTGCTCAAAATCATCTTGTCATAAGACTTATCTTCCTCCTTGCTGGGCTTCTCACTCTATTCTTCAATCAGATCTTCAATCTTCTGTACTCTGTAATCACTTTTGTAGCATCACTATTTTTCTATTTGCCCGCATTCTTTGTTCATCAACTTTTCCTTATTTATAAGCAATTCCTAACCTCTTAATCTCCTTAATCACATTTCCCATGATTAATCTTAGCCATCAGATCTTCAAACTTGACTAGGTTCATTGAATCCTTCGAATTGAAAAATGTTTTATCTTGCCTTGAAACTTGTATTCCTTCCTTGGTACTTGTGCTCGGTCATAACCGTTCAATCTATGTTGTAGATCTTACTCTTGAATTTTCATTCCCGTTGATCCTTAAAAAAATTCTTGCACGACATTCAAATCTTCTATAAATCTTCAGCTTATTGGCATCCTTCATTTAATAATGTATTAATTCATCCAATGCATTCTGTTACTGCTCGGTTGACGCTCGGTTAATTCTGAACTTTACTCGATAGACATTCTGTATTCATCTTGGTTACTGTCTTAGTAGCTTTGCTTGCTGATGACCCTTGGTGACTTCTTCCTTCTTTAACGAACACCGATAACCTTGGAATTTACCTACTGGCTTCTTGTTTGGTAAAATAGAATAGTATCAAACCTTTACTCATTCTATTGCATGAAATCTTTTCTCCTTCTTATTTAGTCTTCAAATACATATATATAGGATATCAAAACAATAAAAATAACATAATCTCATCACTGTCTAACTCGGTAATAGTTGCCCATTGAATAACTTATTACTCCCCTTCATTTTCACATTCTTTCTGTGTCACTTACCGACATCTTTATACTCATCAAAACATACTCTTTAAGATATGGCAACATCATACTGAATCAAAAAATCAATTTCTTGACATCAATGACAAAATAATATTATTAAGACAGTAATCATCCTTTATCAATTATATCATCAATCTCCAACAACCTTAATGTAATGCCAACAAACCTTTCCTCCTTTTCATCCACCGGTTGACTCAATAGATGTTGAGCATATGCATCAAGTGTGTTTACATCCACCTCATACCTCATGGGCATGATCCAAATAGCTCTTGACTCAACTGCCTCCATGTGACATTGGTCCTTATCAACGATAAAGAAAATGGTTTTCTATATTTCTCAACAATCTCTTTAGAGAACCTCTTTGTGCTTTACATTTTTTCTTGAAAGGATTTGAAATATCCCCACAAAGTATACTTGTGTGTAACTATGTCACCCAAACCTTGCAAACCTTCCTTTACTTGAACCACCATCAGTTTATCATAATCCCATTGGATCTTTCCAATTTCAGGGATCTCATTCAAGAAATACAGTGCTATATAGACAATCAGGGAGCCAAATCTGAATACATGTTTCTTGTCAAGTGCTTTATCTTCTTTATATTTCTCAATAGCTCACTAAGATGTGCTGCACAAAGATGATACCTCTTGTCTTCCTTAAGCATCTCATAGGATGCAAATATAGTGGTACCAGACACTGATTTTTGCCTACTAGATTGGTATATCTTGTATCCCATCACCATCGAGGAAAATCATACATTATTCTCTATGATATCACTGATTTTCATTGATCAGCTATCATGTTGGGATCCAGTTACCTTTATCACCATTGTATTCTATACTTTCCTCAGACCAGGGAGCTTACTGGTTGCATTCAAACAAGTAACATCTTAAATGGCTTGCTTGGTAATCTTGTGAGGTTGGTCTAGCCATATGATATCATGTATTTGGCTAAGGATATAACTCACTCATTCAAGTTCATCAAACAATGAGAAATGTACAAACTGGATGAAACCCTTGTCCTACAAGGACTTAAATTTTGGCTTTATATTTTCCATTTCATCCTTCATATGCTTAGTATATAGTGATAACATGTCTGTATTTCCAAGCTCTTTGATGTTACATTGGATATATGCCCTAATGTCTTTGTTATGAAATACACCATACAGAATAGAGGAAAAGGTACCTTTTGGATCATCTTCAACATATTTGAATGGATGCATTTTGAACACGAGACTATCTCTCTTAGTATTATTAACTATGAAGGGAGTCACAACACTAGATGCATATGCCATTTCAAAATTTGAATATGTAAAGATAGCTCACAAATGAATAAATACCTTTTGATTCTCAATCAGATGAGAAAAATCTCTAACTGATTGCTTCAAGCTCTACTACGACTACTCAATCTCATTCACTTCACTCTTCTTCTCTTACTCTTTGCTTGTAATTTGAAGAATGAATGAGTGATATGCCTTTTTATCTTCTGAAAACCTAACCTTAAGTTGTAATAAATACATAACCCAAAAAGCTTTCAGATATTCTTTTTCATGAATCCACTCAAACCACCATGAAATCTTTCAGATATCAACTACACAGCTAATCTCCATCATCTACAACCATCCTTGACTAGTTACATATCTCCAAAAGGAAGTTCTAAAGATATCCATGATAAGCTTCCCCTTAAGGCCAAAATGGATTAGTTATTGGATGAGGTTCCAACATGAAAATCAGGTGTGGAGCCATTATGCATGTTTGAATCTTCCTTTTTAACCCACATCTTCTTATGTTGATCTTTGATCTCTTCCACTTTAGCTTTTCCTTTTTTTCTGACTTATTCTTGTATACAACTAAAAATGGTCTGAAGATAATTAATTAAATAAGCAATTATTTAATTAATCCTCCTTCCCAATTGAATTGAATTCATTAACAATTTGATTAAATTCTCCCGCACATCTACTTATTAATAAATCTAAGGATTTATTTAATAGGTTCATTTCAATAGTCCCCTTTGATTAATTAATTCAAATTAATTAATCCTCCCCATCAAATTCATTTCTTCTAATCTCCTAATCAATTAAAACAAATCAATTTATGAGTTGTTGAAAGTTAATTAGCCTTTTCTTATTATTTAAAATTTTAAAATTCAAATTCACCACATGCCTCCTAACTTCTAACCACCTAACCTAACTAGTCCTAAACCTAACCCATTCCATCTAACCCCGTGTTTAAATAACCCTATCTTAGCTTGCACATCCTAACCTCCTATGGTGTGGATACTCTCCCCTTGAGACACATGGTATTTTGGGCCACATGTCTCCTCTCTTTGACACTTTCCCTCTCATGAGCAAGGCTCCTTGACACTTGTCACCACAGAGATGACAAGTGTCCCTTCCTCCAACCTCTTCTCCAACCACCTCCAATTTCACCCTTGATATCTTCAGACTCAATCTTGACCGTTTATTCCTGCCACCTCACCCCTCGCCTTGGAAATCCTATAAATATCCCCCATGTTGGAGCACAAATGATCCCATCCCATTTGCATCTTAGGAATTGTTACTATAGGCATATTTATCTTAGCATTATCATTTGAGCATTGTTATTATAGGCAATTGCATCTTGGATCTAGCTAAATTTGATTATTTTCTAGCATAATTATTGAATCATGTAGCTTAATCAATTTCTTTTCTAACTTAATTGCATCATCATCATTTCAAATCCTCCATCTAGGTGTAGTCAAGTCACTCGAATTTTCTTATCTAGATCTAAGAGCATATCCACACTCGCATCTCTTAGGAGGTGATAGATCACTTTGTCATGGTTTTCAATTTCTTTTCTTTAAATTTGTTAACCATGTTTGTAATGATCTATTGAGTGTTTGTGTTGCAGCTATAGGTATCACACTTCACAGGCATGACATTTTGGCACCCACCGTGGGGCCAGAAATCTCATTTTTGGCCTCTTAAGCATCATCAAATCTTCATTTTTGGCTAGGTCTGAATCAAAATCTCGTACAAGTTAATTTTCATCCTCATACAAATTCCTTTTTGTACTTAGATGGGAATTCTTTCTTACTCGTACGAGCTCCATTTTATAGTCGTATGAATAGGTAATTAGTGTCGTATGAAATTATGCTTCTATGTTTTCACAACAAATTGCATTTTAGGGTTTTCATGCTTTATTTGATTATTACTAATGCTAACCCTGGTCTTTTTGTGAGTTTTTTGGAAACCTAACTAGTTTTTGCAAGATGATTGTTGAAGATTACACCTATCAAAGCTTCATTTTACCAAAACACATCATGACTACTAATGTATCTATTTTGCAGGTTCCCTAAAAGAACTCAATAAAACTTTATGTCTTCTTTAAATTTTCTAGGCACACTTGTTTTTTTCTAAAGGAAATGAACAATCATGTATTATGTTTTTTGGTGATAGGTGAGTATGCTCCCACCTTTCTTAGGTGATCAGAAAGCTAGACTCTTCCTTTTCTTTCAATAGTGCATATCTTTAGCGGGCCTTCCCTCCCGAGGAGCTTATAACTCTAAGCCATTAAGGTCGGTGAGAGGGGAAGGACCCAAGTGGGAATGGCTAATGCCAAGTAATCCAACCCACTATAAAATAAACATGATTTGATGAAAATCAAGTCAAAGACAGTGCTTGGGAATATCTCTCCTCCGTACCTTCGAGTATATCAAACCTTGGTTTTCAAGGCTGGGAGACCTCTTAATTGAGTTTATACCTTGACGCGCCGAATGGATCCCTTACTAGTTCCAATTAAATTAGAAGCTACCTGATTCACCTCCAAAAGGGGAATAATCTTTGTGCAAGAGAGATAGTAACTCTCCCAAGACACTTTCCATATCGTGTCCCCATTAGCGTTTGGAGTTGGATAATATAGCTTTGAGAATCCATTGCGTGAGACTTAGTGACCATATTTTGATTAGCTATTGGGTGTGTACCTAAGTTTGCAAGCAATGGTTTTCTCTCTCAGCCAACTTCCTTAGGTAGCGTATTGTGCTTGAGGTCACTTAAAATATCATGTGTTTCCTATGTATTCATCCCTAAAATAGAAAATCAGACAACTAAAATTGGAAAATAGAAGCAAAACATCAAACTTCAATGATAAAAAATCGGTCAAAACAACATTTTTTACCTTTGTTATGTCTTAAGTCATATGAGCTTGTGTTTTGTTCTATGAGAATTCTTGTTTGTCATATTGTTTAGTAAGTTTTGTCATATGAGGCCTCTGGTTTATCATTTGCTCAGTGGGAATTATCATACAAGCTTGTGCTTTGTCATATGAGATTGGTAATTTGTCGTATGGGCCTGTATGAATTGTTGTTTGAAGTTGCATAAACTATCGTATAATTTTTTTGTCTTTGTTTGTCCAGAACTCTCTTCTTGCACATCTTTTTCAGATCTGTCATATTTACTTGGTCAATTTACAGTGTACATAAATAGCTGATATCTGTCACCCTATACTTGGATTGTCTCCTTGGTTCTCTTGGTCAAGTTATCATCTATCAAATCAGATTCTACAAATAGGCACCTCAAGATTTTCAAGTATTTGCATTCAACAAGTTCAAGGTCTAAACATCTCAAAGTGCATCATCACCTTCTCTAGTAAACTGATCACTCAAACATAGTTTCTCATCAGGATCTATCATCCTCTATCATGAAACTACAACATTTGGTCAGAATAACCTTGTCCCACATCATAGGATATATCATTCCTATTGGACTTGGTTTTTATCAAAATCATCATCATTGCAATCCAAAACTAAAGATCAAAAAACATGTAAACTTTTAAACACTTGAATCACCTTTTCATGTCATATCACTCTATCACATTTACGTTGACAATTGATCACTTATCAAAACAACTTTTGGACAATTGAATCTTAGCACAATATCTAACACATGTGTATGTCCATTTTAACTAGGGCTCAAAGAGAAAAGATTGCAAAAACATAAATGTTTAAAATAACCGAAGATTATAGAAACATGGAACACGGAGATGAAATACAAGTTGAAGAGGAAATAATAGAACAACATGTCAGAGACATAAAAAAAGATCCTCAATTCGATAAATTTATGAAGAAAATATTGGAGGGAGAAAAAGAATGATATTTCCTAATGTTAGCAAAATCTGGTGCTACACTCCCCCAAGATTTTGATGTAAATAAAATGACACAAAAGAAGAGTGACCCCCCCCCCACTAGTAATGAACAATATGAGGATATTTTTGGTCTAAAAAATAATGACACATCAATTCCTAGTAACACCAGAACCAATGAGGATACTAACATTCCCAAAACGGATGACGTAGAAATTCTAAATATCATTCAACCCAATGAGGATACAAGAAGGGGTAGAGATTATACAAGAAGAGATCAAGATCCTCCTAGAATGTAAAATCATGGTTATACAAGAACAAATCATGTTGATAATCCTATCACAAATCTCACACAACAAATAAAAACACTACAAACACAAATTCAAGATATGTAGAGAGGAAATGTTAGAAGATACTCACTTCAAGAAATATGTCCTTATCCATTCGATGAGAATGTAAACTTGATACCATTTCCTATAGGTTTTGAAACTCCTAGATATGAAAAATATGATGGAAGCACTGATCCCCAAGATCATATTGATAAATTTGCACAATGAGTATGGAGTTTGCACATGAGGATACGTACTTGATGAGATTATTTTCAAAAAGCTTAACTGGACTAGCTATGGAATGGTTCTCCAAAATTCCCCATGGGATCAGATCATTCTCAAAATTGGTGGATATGTTTGTTTCACAATACTTTTACAACATACAAGATGAAATAACAATGTTAGACCTATGTAACACCAAACAAAAGAGTGGAGAACCTTTCATGACTTTTTTACAAAGATGGAGACAGTTAGCTTCACGATATCCTTGTACAGTGCCAGAGTATGAAAAAATGGACATATTCATAGACAACCTAAATGATCAAATGAGTTATTATCTAAAAAATGCAAGGAAATCAAAGTTATGGAAAGATGATTGATAATGGAATCAGAATGGAGGAAGCCATGATAAAGAAGGGTGAGTTGAAAATATTCAAAGAAGGAGTTCATCCTCCTAACAACACCAACAACAACAACAACAACGATAAGCCAAAGTTTTGGAATAGAAATAGAAATGTCATTAATGATGGAATAGTAGATAACAACAATGTAAAACTAAAACAACTAGTTTTCAATTTATCCACTCACTCAGCAGCGGCTTAGGAAAACAACAATCACCAAAAAGAAACTATCAAAAATTTCTTTTGAAGGCAATTTACGAAAATTGGTGAACCCCTTGGATCAGCATTAAAAGCACTTCTCGCAAACAAATTGATTACTTTTCCAGAAGGAAGGAACTACGAACCTCAAGTGAAACCCGCTTGGTGGAATGACAACCATTATTGCGATTTCCATCAAAACAAGGGACATCACACAGATAATTGTCAAAAGTTGAAACATGCCATCCAAGATTTCATTGATAATGGAGTAATCACTGTAGATGGACATACAACAAACAAATCTCATACAACTTTTAAAACTCTGCTTCCAAACTATGAGAAGGGTGAATCATCAACAACAAATAATGGTAAAGGTAAAGCAAAGGTAAACTATGCTCATACATATGATAATGTGGTAAATATGATTGTAGTTAAAGAAAAGCAACATCAAGAACCGACTCATGCTATCACAAGAAGCAAAGCTAAAGTTTTTTTTCTAGTTCCTACCACAAACACGTCATCCACTACAAAACAATATAATCTAATGGATCAATTGCAAAAAATGCCCCCACAAATATCTATCTTAGAACTTTTAAAGCTTTCACCTACACACAAAGAAATTCTTGAACGAGAATTAGTCGATACAACAGTGTCTAAAGACCTTGATATAGATCAATTCCAAACCATGGTAGGACACCTCACAACCCCTCACTACTTATCCATCATCAAAGAAGACAACTTGTCCTTGCAACATCCCCATAACACTCCCTTGCATATCAAAGTCCTTATTCATAAGACATGAGTTAAACGTGTCCTAATAGATGGAGGAGCTGGATTAAACATTTTCTCATTAAGTCTTGTATGTGCTCTAGGTTATTCAGAAGATGTAGTTGATCCCTGAAAAAATATCACCATCAAAGCATATGATGAAGAAGAGTGTTCCTCTAAAGGAGTGATGATATTACCCATCAGAGTGGGACCTTTGCAGAAAGATATGACCTACCAAGTTCTAGACTTGAACTTATCATACAAAATATTCTTGGAAAGACCCTGGATTCATGACATACAAGTTGTATCATCAACATATCATCAGTGCCTAAAATTTCCCTATAATGGGTAGGAAATCACGATCTCAATAGATTCAAATCTATTTCAATACTGTAGTAATCTCAAACCAGCTCAAGAGGTCATTGTTCCTCATAATAGGGAGGCATCATCTTCAAACACACAATCTAAAGAAAAATCATTTGCATCAATTTTGTCAAGTATGGAAAAAAAATGCAGCTAAGAGATCAAGGGAATGGAGGATATTCAATATCCCAACTACCACTCTCTCCTAAATCCTATGGAAAACCATCAAAATCTAAACAACAACCAATTGTGAGACATCTTCCAATATTTGATGGAGCATTTGTTAGTGTTGGGACCTTGTCAAAGGAAACAAAAGATAAAGATGTGCTATAGTGGCTATACAAAGATGAGGAAGTCCAACAAAAGATCAACAATGTCAGGATACCTACAACATAATATGGAAAAGGATTTGACATTCTTAAAAAAATGGGATATACTGGAACAGGTCCTATAGGAAAACAAAGAGAATGTATCTCAGAAACTATCCAACCTCACACTGAGTAGGCTATAGACAAAGAAGGCTTAGGGTACATGGACAAGTTCCTCTACCTGAAGACACATCTTCTACCCAACAAAAAGAGGAATATGAAAATAGACAAAAATAACTTGCAATTGAAAGGGAGCAACAAGAACAAACAATGAAATGGCAAAAGAAGAAAACTTCAAATCAATAGGAGAAACAAACCAATGATACCTCCCAAGCAGCATTAACTCTTATTCAAAACAAGACAAAAGCTAATACAAGTCAAGGAGAGCTCATAGCAAAGTTGAAAAAAGTTAATCTCAGTACAGAGGAAGTTGAATATGAAAGAAGAAAAGATATAGCAAGAAAAGTGGAAGAAACAAGTCACACGCTGTATGAACAAATCTATAGATTGCAAGTTGCAAGTGAGACTGATTCTAATGAATGGGAATGAGATTCCTATCACTCTGAAGAATCAGCTGAAGAAAATTGCTTTGAAGAAGATGTAGGAGTCGATGTAGTTCAAACGTATGCAAGACAAATGTCAGGAACTAGGCCACTTGAATTAGAATCACATTCGGCTGACTTGGACTTAATCGAGGACGATCAAGAACTCCTTGCACGAGGTCATTCTGATGAGAGTACCGTTCTAGACATTAACATACATATCAAAAACTTTGACACATCTATCATGACCCTTGATACCCTCAAATCATCTCAAACTGATGACCCCTTACCTCTACTCCACCCTGAGCTTATTGATTAGAAAAATGAAAGACATACTGCCATTGATACCTTTCCTAATGACTATGCCATATCTATATATCTTAATGCTATTGAACCAAAAACAACTTTCCCTAGGAATTTCAACAACGCATCTTACAGTCAAGTAGGTGCCAAATCTCCCAGTCGCAAAAGTGAATATAAAGAAAAGAATATCAGGTCCAATGTTGAAAACCATTTCTTGACAACATTAGATTAGGAAAAAGTCAAAAGAAAGGATGCATCTAATGGTGAAAACCTCCTCGAGGCACTGGAAGATGGGAGATTTGACAATTTACGTATGCACTATCAAGAAAGGTCATCCATTTTGATCAAACCAAGAGAGGTAGTTAACATTAGGACAACAAAGCAACCAAAGATTCTTCATCCAGTGACTTCTCTATCTGAGCAAGAAATGCAACAATATAGGGAATTCTTCAAACGACAGCAAATCAATTTTGTTTGGTCCTATGCAGACATGCCATGGTTGGATCCAACACTTATTATGCATCACTTAAATGTCAATCCAAGAGCCAAACTAGTTAAACATAAATTACAAAAGATGCACCCTCATATTGCTCTTCTGGTCAAAGAAGAACTAAAGAAGTTACTGGATGTTGGATTCATCAGACCTATTTCCTATCCTCAATGGGTATCAAACATTGTTCCTGTGTCCAAACTAGAGAAAAGTATTAGAGTATGCACATACTTCAGAGATCTTAATAATGCATGTCTAAAGGATGATTTTCCTTTGCCTAACGTTGACATTATTGTGGATTTAACTACTGGACACTCCATGTTTTCTCTAATGGATGGTTTCTTTGAATACAATTAGATTAAAATATCACCCAAAGATCAAGAAAAGATAACTTTCACATGTCCATGGGGTACTTTGTGTTGGAACGTCATGCCTTTTGGATTAAAGAATGCAGGTGCTACATATCAAAGAGCTATGACAACTATATTTCATGACATGGTGCATACATTCATGGAATACTATGTGGATGACATATTAGCCAAATCCTACAATAGAGAAGAACATATAGGGATACTGGAAAATATCTTTGACCGGTTAGAACAATACAAGCTACAGCTAAACCCTAAGACATGTGCCTTTGGTGTCACTTCTGGCAAGCTATTGGGATACATTGTTTTAGCTAGAGGTATTGAAGTGATCCAGCTAAGGTCAAAGCAATCATGGAAATGGCATCTCCCTAGAATATCAGTCAACTTAGATCCCTCCAGGGAAGACTCTAGTCAATTAGAAGATTTGTTCCTCAACTAGCTGATAAATGCCAACCATTTACTCATCTCTTGCATAAAAAAGTTAATTTCAGATGGGACCATCCATGTGAGGATGCATTCAACATGATCAAGGCCTATCTCATGCAATCACCCATCCTAATGTCACTAATTTGAGGAAATCCATTGTTACTTTATGTATCAACCATCGAAGCATCATTAGGGGTTCTGCTTGCACAACAAGACAATGAAGGAAAAGAATGAGCTATCTACTACATTAGCAGAACATTAGTAGGATACAAGATCACCTATTCACCAATAGAAAAAGCATGCTTGGCAGTATTTTTTGCTTCTCAAAAATTATGACACTATCTACTATCTCACTCCATCAAGTTGATTGCTAAAATCGATCCATTGAAGTATTTGCTCAGCAAGGTAACATTAATAGGACGACTAGCAAAATGGATCATGATTATAAGAGAGTTTGACATTGAGTATGTTGACTGAAAACCTATAAAAGGGCAAGTCATTGCAAACCAACTAGCAGAGGCACCACTTCAAGATAATCATCCTTTACTCATTGAATTTCCTGATAATGATATCCTAATGGTCACCACAAAAACATGGTGATTATACTTTGATGGTTCATATATACAGTATGGATTAGGAGCGGGTATTCTATTCATCACACCACAAGGTCATACAATTCCAAAAGCATACAAATTAAGTTTTCCATGCACCAACAATACAACAAAATATGAAGCTTTGGTTACAGGTAGTAAAATGGCTATAGAATGGAACATTACACAACTTCAAGTCTTTGGAGACTCTCAACTCGCCATCAATCAAATTAATGATGATTACCAAACAAAGGATGAAAAAATAATGCCTTATAAGAAGATGGTTGATGATGTCAAGAAATATTTTGTCAAAATAACCTTTCAACAAATTCCAAGGAATGACAACAAAGCAGTAGATGCCATGGCAACACTTGCTTCTCTACTTTAGACATAGGAAAATCAAGAGCGTTACGAATTCTTGGTGGAAGAGTTGTTTTACCCTACTTATAATTGTCCTGATTTCCAAACTATTTGTCATCTTGTTGGACATGATTCCTCCCTCTATGGCCAAACTTACACATACCTGAAAGATAACACCCTACCTCCTGATTTATCAAAGAATCAAAAGAGAAAATTTATTCACCAATCCTCCCATTATACTCTCATCGTGGATACCATGTTTAAATGAGGTCTCGACAATACTCTTTTAAGATGTCTCGAGCAAGAAGAATCTGAGAAGGCTTTAAATGAAGTCAATAACAATATTTGTGGCACTCATTCAAGTGGTCTTAGCCTTTCAAAAAAATCATACGCTTGGGCTATTATTGGCCAACTATGGAATGGGATTCTTTTCAAATAGCTAGAACATGCAAACAATGTCAGATCCATGGAAACTTGATTCATGCACTAGCACAATAACTTCATGCTTTAGCAACATCTTGGCCTTTCTGCCAGTGGGGTCTTGATCTAGTAGGAAAGATAAATCCTTCTTCATCCAATGGTCACAAATTCAAACTTGGAGCTACCAAATATTTCATAAAGTGGATTGAGGCAATACGTCTCATCAATATCACAGGAAAACAAATTACTGCATTTATATTGAACTACATCATATGTTGTTATGGAATACCCATGACCATTATCACTGATAATGGACGCCCGTTCAAATATCAGGACGTACAAGAGCTATGTGAGAAATTCAAGATCCAACACAAATTTTTCACACCATAAAATCCACAAGGAAATGGACAAGCAGAAGCATCAAACAAAACCATTCTAAAAATTCTCAAAAAGAAAGTGAATGATGCTAGTAGAGATTGGCATATTCAATTGAACCTGGCTCTACGGACCTACTGTACTAGTATCCATACACCAATAGGTGCCATACCTTTCTCTCCTATTTATGGATCAAAAGCAATACTGCCAAACAAAGTAGAGATACCTTCTCTACGAGTATCATTAAAAGGCCTTATTCCAGATGAAGAAAAATGAGTATCTAGATTGCAAGAGTTAGAATTGATCCATGAATGAAGACAAAATATCTTTGATAATTTAAAGTTATATCAGCAACGAATGTGCCACAGTTAGAATCACAAGGTCAAACGAAGGGAATTTCAAGTTGGAGAACTAGTACTCAAAGAAAATCCATGCAAACAAGCAGATTGAGAAAAGAAAGGGAAGTTTGAACCAAACTGGTTAGGAACATTTGTTGTCATAGTAGTATTTGGTTCAGGAGAATATCAACTATCAACACAGGATGAATATCAACTACAGGAACCCATCAATAGCATGCATCTAAAGAAGTTTTATGTCTTAAAAATCAGAAAATCCAAAAACAGTGAAAAAAAAATAAAAAAATCAAATATGAGAAAAAGTGCAATAAAAATAGATGGTGAAAACCTAGCAAATAGGCACTATTTGACATCTAGCTCTTCCCTCTATTAGTTCATGCATCTTTTTGCTTGCATTCATTTTCCATCAGCGCAGTCCATATCCATAATAAACCTTTGTACATACTCGGACATCGCGGTTGCTTTCTTGCCATGGTTTGAACCATTGGGTATATCATAATAACTTTGTTTCTAGGCTTCGGGCAAAATCCCACACCTAGCTAGGGGTAAAATTTATGATCATTTTGAGCTTAATCAAATAGGTAAAATAATCGTTAGACAACACTTGTCAAGTGAAAACACTAAGAAATATCCAATGTTGAACATGTGATCACATTGTTAACCATCAAGCTATCTCATGCCAGTCTAAGCAAATTGCACATTTTTCAATGGATTATATATTTTGGATACTTCTTTCAGCACTTTGGTTCAACTTTACTATCTTGATTTTTGCTATCATGATTTTTGAGTGACTCCAAGATGTCTTTGACTAGAGGAACAAGGAACATGATATTTTTCTTGTCTGTTGTCTATAAATTAATCATTAGTAGGTGCAAATTTGTCTCAGGACATGATCATTGGAGTATCATCAAAGACATTTCTGATTTGCATATATACCTATGGTTAATACTACCTATTTTACGAAAGCAATACTCAAGTCATCTTGGTTTAATTATACCTCGATGCTTGTGCTAACTTGCCATATCAAAATCTAGGAAAGCAGTGCTCAGGTCATCATGGTTTAATTATACCATCAATGTTTGCACTCACTTCCAACATTTTCAAAGCTCATTGATGACAAAAAGCAATAAGCCAGTGACTGGTCCAATCATAGCTTTGCATTTCATTAGCATTTGCATTGGCATTTATCTTGCATTCCATTCTTGCATGGAATCCGACAAGCTCATCTTATCCAAGGCTAAATTTATCTCGCACCAACATCAACATATCTAAATTGTCCTACAGCTTGATATCAACAAACTGTCACTTCTTTATCCAACTCATCAAACTTGTTGAAATTTATCAAGCTTTATCAACCATCAAGAACCACACCATTGTGATCAAAGGACACACTTTCATCAATCAATGTTGCGGAATCAAATCTTTTCTCATCGAGACATCAATTTTGCAACCATCCAACACAGCCCAACAGTCAATTATCTCAATTGATCTCTCGAGGGGGCATAATCGTACCACAATTTATCAATCAATGGAAGGGGCATATTATCAAACCAATATCATCATCAAAATGAAATTATTCTTTGAATCAACACATCAGCACACCTCACTTCAAAGAGGGGCAAAATGTATACACCTAAAAAATGGTCTAAAGATAATTAATTGAATAAGCAATTATTTAATTAATCGTCCGTCCCAATTTAATTGAATTCATTAACAATTTGATTAAATTCTCCCACTCATCTACTTATTAATAAATCTAAGGATTTATTTAATACGTTCATTTCAATAGGCCCCTTTGATTAATTAATTCAAATTAATTAATCCTCCCCATCAAATTCATTTCTTCTAATCTCCTAATTAATTAAAACAAATCAATTTATGAGTTGTTGAAAGTTAATTAGCCTTTTCTTATTATTTTAATTTTTTAAATTCAAATTCCCCACATGCCTCCTAACTTCTAACCACCTAACCCAACCACTCATAAACCTAACCCATTCCATCTAACCCCTGATTTAACTAACCCTATCTTAGCTTGCACATCCTAACCTCCTTATCCTAACCTCCTATGGTGTGGATACTCTCCCCTTGAGACACATGGCATTTTGGGCCACATGTCTCCTCTCTTTGATACTTTCCCTCTCATGAGAAAGGCTCCTTGACACTTGTCACCACAAAGATGACAAGTGTCCCTTCCTCCAATCTCTTCTCCAACCACCTCCAATTTTACCCTTGATATCTTCAGACTCAATCTTGACCATTGATTCCTGCAACCTCACCCTTGGCCTTGGATGTTAGATTCAATGACAGTCCCAAAGACACTGAGAGGGGGGGGTGAATCAGTGTCTAACTAGTTAGCAAAATATCTAAACTTATTGATAACTTTGCATCCCAAAATAGTGTACCGGTAAATAAGAATTAATGTAGTAAACACAAATAATAGAGACAACATAGAAACACACCATAACACAAGATATTTTGATGATATTTACTCACTGGAAAATGAATAAATACTACTACAATAGGGGCTACCACATGTAGGGAGGCCAACAGCCTAGATCTCACTGTTGAATAAAGAGTCACACTGACTACAAAATGGATAATTAAATCCAATACAATGTACTGCTCAAAATAGCATCTCCTATGCTAGGTTCAGTATTGGTTTAAGCTTAGTTATATACCTTAATAAAAAACCTTCAATGTTACTAAATCACCTTATACAATATTCGCCTATCTATTCCTATTGCAAAAAAGACTTATAAGATCTCATACATATATGAGTCTTTTACAATATACCATGTCGGCTTACAAAAGATAATTATATTACAATAAACAAAAGCTCATCCCATGTCAGCTAGAGTGACGGTATGCTTTGTTGCCGATGTAATATGAATGCTGGTGTATAATATATGTGATGCTGGACATGTAGAAACCTATTGCCGGTTGGTTGTCATATGGTTTCCATCAATGACAACATCAACTATTCTCATAAGAGTGTAGAATGCCAATATTGGAAATCCTATAAATATCCCTCATCTTGGGGCACAAATGATCCTATCTCATTTGTATCTTAGGCATTGTTACTATAGGTATATTCATGTTATCATTATCATTTGAGCATTGTTATTATAGGCAATTGCATCTTGAATCTAGCTAAATTTGATTATTTTCTATCATAATTGTTGAATCATGTAGCTTAATCAATTTGTTTTCTAGCTTAATTGCATCATCATCATTTCAAATCCTTCATCTAGCTGTAGTCAAGTCACTAGAATCTGTTTATCAAGATCTGAGAGCATATCCACACTCGTATCTCTCAGGAGGCGATAGATCTCTTTGTCATGGTTTTATATTTCTTTGCTTTAAATTTCCTAACCATGTTTGTAATGATCTATTGAGTGTTTTTATTGCAGCTGCAGGTATCACACTTCACAGGCACGACAATTCTTGCTTAATGGACCATGGTTGCTCATGTTCTTGCTTCTGCAATATTTTGCAATGTGACCGAGTTTTTTGCATGCATGGAAAAAAACATTTCTCTACACAGGCCTAAAGTTCATTTGATTCGGTCTCATCCTGCATTGGTTAGAAATGTGTCCAAACATTTCACAAGCATAGCATCTATTATTTTGAAAATTATTCACCATTCTACACATATTTGACTTATGACCAAAGTTGATTCATATGTAACATTGACTAGTAAAGGTAGGACCATTATTCATCATCCCATTATTCATCTTATTTTTACATTGACTTTCCATATGACCAAATTTTCCATAAACAAAACATTTACCATTGAATTATAGGCATTAGGTTGTGTTACCAGAGGTTTCTTGTTCTTCTGATGATTTATTTGTCCTGAATCAGAGGATTCTCCTTTCTCAAATTCAAGTCCTTGCATGTTTTTCTCATGTCTCTAACCTTCCAGCATCTCATCTAACCAGGTTGAGCTAGCTTTGAATTTTTCTTTGTACTCATTAGTAGTAGAAAGCTCATCTCTCATAATTATGATCTGCCTTTCAAGTTTTTGTCCATCATTCTTGCATTGCACCAATTCAACTTCAACTGATCATTCTCATATGTCAATCTGCAACATTCATCTGATCTATCCTTGAATGACTGAGTTAAGGTTTCTTCATTCTTCTTCTAGTCTTCAATCTCCTTTGTCAGCTTCATCACACTAGATTTCATCTCATTCTTCAGGGCTGCATTATCTCTAGCAATCTTCTTACATTCATTTGTCTTGTCTTGAAGGGCTTGATTGTCAATGCTTTATTCTTCTTTCTCCTTGAGTTTATCCATCAGCTCCTTTCACTTTCCTCTAGAAGTGCTCACTTGATCTTTCAATGTCTCAATGAAGTCTTCAAGTGCATTCAAAATTTCTTTTTAGAGAACTTACTTCCTTTCTTGCTACATCAAGATCTTCAAGTGACACACTAAGCTATCTCTATAAACCAGAGTCCTTTGATTTTATCTTTCGGATCTTTCTCAAGTTATTAGGCTTCTTATGAGGAACTAAGCTCTAATACCAATTGTTTGAATCAATGAACACTTAGAGGGGGGGGTGTGAATTAGTGTTTTATAATTTGCAAACTTGTTGAATTGTTCCTTAAACCACCAGATGCATAAGAAAGAAACTAAAATGCAAAAATTGAAAGCAACAAACCAAACAACCATAACACCAAAAATTTTACATGGAAAAATCATGGTGAGATTTGAACCCAAAATATTATTATACTATGGCCAGAAGTATGATAATATTACATAGGGGGAATGAACTTGCATTCAGGCACATTGCCTAGAGCTCACTGCTTAATTACAAAAAGGGTTACAACTTGGAGGAAGGCTCACTACATTATAGGGTATTACAAATTATTACAATAATGAGTGAACTAGGGTATAGCATCTAAACATTGCAAAATGTAGTTCCAGTTAGGCTTAGATTATCTTCTGCAACTGATTTTCTTTCTGCTCTATTTTCCTTCTTTGTCAATCACCGGACCACCAAAAACTTTAATCACATCACCAAACTTGGAAATTCGCTCATACAAAATTCTTTCGCTCATAACATGCCTCAAATTTCCCATCCATATTGATCTTATATATTTGCACTAGCAAAAAGGAACCATTTACCATGTCGGCTTCCAAAAAATGTATAACACACAACATGAAACATGTATTACTGAAATCAACCCAAGAAATCCGCAACACACATTACACCAAAATAGTTGTTCTTAATTGAATTGTTAGATACTGGACCTCTAAACTTCCTCATGAATCAACACCAGATACTGGGATCATGAAATAAGCTACCTCGAACCTCAAATCATCTGCCTTAATCACCATAGCCTGAATTATCCAATGAAAGTCAAGATATGCACAATCTATCGATTACTGTGTTCCACCTTCCAAACTTATGCCTAGGGAAAAAATGACCTTCGGCAAACCAAATTTATGAACATTGGATGTGATTTCTAAATTGAGTTTCTATCAATGATAACCTATAAGAAACCTTCGTGCATTAGTCTTCACCAGAACAATGTCTCTTGCCAACAAGGTTAGCGTTCAATTACACTAGGATTCAAATAAGGTTAGGGTAAAATTAGGACTATAAGAAAAATATTTAAGTTAGTGTAAGGGTTAGGGATAAATAATGGTTAGGGTTAAAATATAGTTATAGTTAGAGATTAACTAGCTTATATATTTAATAATTTATATTGAATAAGTCCAGAGAAGTGCCTATGTCTCTATTACTTAATCAAATTAAAGTGTAAGAAGGATATCTCTTAGCTTATTCTATATATATTTAATAACATATATTAGTAAATATATATAGGCTAGTGATAATTGTGCCTTATACAATGAGAAACATGAAAATTCACATACCAAACATATATATAATAGATTTATGCTCACAAGAAGAACATCTACCATACTTCCCTCCTCCATCAATTTTTTTCAAAATTATAGCTTTTCTTGTCTAACATTTTATTCCACAATCTTCTTATCAAATGGTAACAAGAATAAAGGAATTAATCCATTTAGTTTTAATGGCACTCTAATCATTAGCATATATACAAAACAAAGAACAACAAAATAATCATCTTTGGTGTGTCAATCATGTTATATAGTTTTCTATGAACTATTAAGTTAGCATAAACTTGATAGTTTTTATAGGTACAAAGTTAAGTCAAGAAACTTATATGATAGATTTAAAATTCTACTTAAAATCTATTTTATGCATTTAAGTTGTGTATTAAGAAGACTATTAAATTATATACTACATATTTTTTAAATTTAAATTATTTTATGTACCCAAAACAAATTTATTTTATAAATTATAATTTATATTATATGTATAGAACAAAACAGCATAATGTACTCAAATAATTGTATGTGTCAAACTTGACTTACGCACTTGGTGATATGTTCACTATTTAATCTTAATTCTTCATTTTTGTATAAAAATGAGAAGTAATTATTCACGTATTTATGACTGATGTCTTGAAATTATTATCATAAAGCATTATTATGCAATCTAATAGCCACTAACTTCCACTTGAAACTCAATTTCAATTACCAAATCACTAAAAGGATTTGGAAACAATATATCCATTATTTTTTATGAGAATTACAATTAATATTGTCTAGTGAGAAGATTAGTGTGGTTATTGCTTATCGATGGGAAATTGTTGACTGAGAATTTGTTATAATACATGGACGTGTCCAAATTATACTCTTTTAATTAACATTCTACCTCAACTTCTAATTAAAATTAACTGTCATTTAAATCTATAAATTTATTAGTAAATCAAATTGATCAACAACAAATAAAAGACTTCCAATCTCAAATCAGACATTGACTTAAAAATAAATTGATTTTGATCCTAGATCAAATTTGTAATCAATCTAACTGAAAAAAAATCAAAGATGAAAGCCTTTCCAATTAACTAAAAAATAAAAATAAACATGATATCAAAAAACTAAACTCGATTTTGTCTCTAGGTTGGATCCATAAGTGATTAAGACCACAAACGCAATTTAAGCTAAATATACTTCCACCCAACGTCTGAATGTGACCTTGTTCTCAAACTAAGCTTAACAAATTAGAAATCTAAATTACAAACTGAACCATCAATAAAATAACCCAGGTTTTCGTTATTCAGATAAGAGACTGCATGGACCAAGGAACCAGGGCCACATCTGAAATCATATCTTATCTTAAAAATTTAGGTCCTGAATTCTATGTATGGTCTCAGGCTGCTTAAAACAAACAGTTATAAAACCTATATAATAGAATACTGCCAAAGGAAACCAACGTAATTTGACAGGGGTTTGAAACGATTCTAATTTCTATACGCTGGTTTGTTCGACTGTCAAGTAAAGCAATATGTAAGCAATTCCAATGGATATTCACAGCAAACACATTAAATATCATTTTACTCTTGATAAATACCTTAGTTCCTAAGAATATGCACCAACCTAAGCAATATTCTATTTTTTGATATATGCAAGCCTACCAAGTTTTTCTTTGTACAGACAAAACGAAGACTGTTGTTGACTTGACATCAAGATTCACCACAATTTTCTAACTCCGTTAATCTGAAAAGCAAACCACTTCGTTCTCACTCACGGTGAGGGTACTTGGAATTCTTTGAAGATGCTGAAATGCTATTTTATCCGCACCGCATGCCACTAACATCTCCACTACTCTTCTCAAACAAGGCCGTCGGTTTGGCACTCTGTCAGTGCAAGCAAGGCCCACACGTAAGACGCTCATCATTTGTTCTAGGCAATTATCTTCCAACGTGCGCTCATCCAGCAGCTCCATCTCTCCCCCGCCATTCCGAATTGTGTTGTGTATCCATTTTACGATGTCCACGCCCTCTTCATACTCTGCCTGACCTGTGGCTTTCATCCCAGTTACAAGCTCTAAAATCACTACTCCGAAGCTGTACACGTCACTTTTCTTGTTCACCTTTGGCGCCACCGCATATTCTATACACCACAGTTTGAAATAAGGACCAGCGCATAGAAAAATGATAATTTGCCTAAGAAAACTAAATTATTCAATTTCTTATGAAACGAAGTTTTCTTACCCGGGGCTATATATCCGTGCGACCCCACATAACCAGACACCGTATATTCATCGCCCAACCTATCAAGCACCCTGGATACGCCAAAGTCTGCAATTTTAGCCCCAAAGTCCTCATCCAGCAAGATGTTGCTTGATTTCACATCCCTGTGCAATATCGGAGGGGAGCAATCATGATGCATATAACAAAGCCCACGAGCTGCTCCGAGAGCGATCTGATAACGGATCGGCCATTGCAGCGCCATTCCTCGTCCCGAGCCACCGTGCAGACGGTCGAACAAACTGCCGTTGGGCATGAACTCGTATACCAAAAGCTTGAAATCGGACTCTTCACTTGAAATGCAACAGAGTAGCTTCAAGATGTTGGCGTGTCGGATGAGTCCCGAAGTTTCCACCTCCACTTGCCTCATTTTATTTTCCTCGTCACTTTTTCTCTTAAAATTTCCAACTGCTATGCTCACGCTCCGGATCTTCTTAACGGCTACCGCTTGCCCGTTCGGCAGAATGACCTTGTAAACTTTTCCAGCACCTCCAGTGCCAATCACGTTACTCTCTTTCAAATTTCGGAGGATGTATGACTCGTGCACTTCTATTGAATAGAATATTGTCATTTTCCAGGAGGGCGTCTCACCTGGCTTCCTGAGAGACAAACACCACACACAAACGGAACACAAGACCACTACTAGTATAAGCAACGTTGGTATCAGAATGCTAGCCAAACGCTCAGTTGACAACTTATGTACTGGAGAAGAGCAAGATGGTAGCATCAAATTCCGACCTCCGCATAGCCTCGGGTTCCCTAGAAAACCCTCCTTGTAAGCCGGATTGTCGAGAACGTCAGGAATGCGTCCAGACAAGTGATTGTCCGATAAGTTGAAAGCACTCGGTTTCAGTCGTCCCAATTCGGGAGGAACTTCTCCAGATAGAAAATTGTTTGACAAATCAAAACTGTTCATTTGGCTTAAAAAGGCAGGGATTTCGCCTGTAAGTTGATTGTGGCTCAAATTGAGCTGATTGAGCTTCTGCAGAGACACCATTTCCCTGGGAATTTCGCCTGACAGAAAATTAAAGTCCAGGTAGAGAATATTGAGCAAACTTAAGCTCCCGAGCTCACGGGGAATGGGGCCTGACAAACGGTTGTTACTGGCTTCCAGTATTTGAAGATTTGTCAATTGACCAACTTGTTCAGGAATTCTTCCTTCGAACCGGTTGTTGCTGATATTCAGTCGACTCAGGTTCTTCCCTTCGCCAATTGCAGCTGAAATTTTGCCTTCAAGCTTATTGTCGTTAAGAAGCATTTCCTTGAGATTGAAAGCACCCCATAGCCCACGAGGAATCTCACCGTTCAGCTGGTTGTTGTTGATGTACATATACTGTAAAGATTTGCAGTCAAAGGACGAAGGGAGAATACCGCTGAAATTATTCGAAGAGGCATCCAAGCCATATAACATTCCTCCCATGCACAGATTCTTCGGCAGAGGGCCTTCCAATTCGTTTCTCGTCAGTTCAACGAGAGTGAGATTGGAGAATTCACCCAAACTCTGTGGCAACCAGCCATTGAGCTTGTTGTCGAACACAATCAAGATACTCAAGTACCGTAGCTTGCCGAGCTGAGCAGGAATCCTTCCGGTAAGCCGATTGCCGCACAGCTGAAGTTCATTCAGATATGTGAGATTACCAATTCCTTCGGGAATTGTGCCGTGAACCTGATTCAGGCAAAGATCCAAATAGCGTAAGTTCCTCAGTTGGTCAATGTTCGCCGGAATTTGTCCACCCAAATTGTTCTCATAGAGAATCAGTTCTCTCAAATTTGAGAGCGCCATTAAACTGGTCGGAATATCGCCGCGGAGATTATTATGCGACATATCCAACGATTTGAGCTGCGTTAGATTGCCCAAGAAATTCGGGATTCCGCCTTGAAGACTACAGTTATATAGCAGCAACTCCTGCAGCTTCTTTAAATTGGCAAGCTCTCTCGGCAACACACCTAGACGTAGAGGATTACTGCTAATCGTGAAGTTCGTTAGGGACTTCAAATTCCCGACAAACTTAGGGAAGGGCCCACTCAAACTATTTTCGTGGAAGAAGAGAGCTTGCAGCTTTGGCAGCATTCCGAAGGCTAGAGGAATGGAGCCACTAAAAGCATTATGAGCTAAATTCAAGACTCTCAACTTACTCAATTCGGAAATATGACTGGGCAGCATTCCAGAGAATTGGTTCTGCGACAAATCAAGCTTCCGCAAACGCCTGCAATGCAAGAGGGCATTTGGGAAGGGACCACGGAAAGCATTGGCTTGCAGAGTCAACACAGTAAGATTGGGTAGGGTGCATATAGCAGAAGTCAAGTTGCCAGAAATCAACCCACCGGTGAGATCAACACTGGTAACGGTGTTGAATTTATCACAAGAGATTCCTTGCCAAGCGCATGGACTTTGGTGAGACTCGTCCCAGTCGCTCAAAGCATTACGCGAGTCCATCCAATCTCTTTTCCGGATTTTAAGCAAAATTACGCCATCTTGCGAGAGGCAAGTGCAGTGGGGGAGCAAAAGCAAAAAAGCGATAACGCATGAAAAGAAAGCGGGAGCGGGGCGAAGCATGGTTGCAAAATAGAACAAAAGTAAGACAACTCAGTTTGCGGAAATCTTGGCGAAACTCCTAATTCTCAATGAGCGAAGCTCCAAGATCTTAATACAATAGAAACCAGATATCTTTTAGTTGTTTCCTACAACGAAATTTCCGAACTTCGAGAACCGGTCAACACAATAATGCATTGACTTAAACAAGTCCAGGTCTTTCCATATGTCGAGAAAAAATTTCGTCGAGGACTAGGGGAAAGGACCCAGTAGTTGGGCACCCTAACTTCGCGCTTCTCAAAATCCTACTTGGAAATTTCAAATCACTCCGATTTTTTTACAGCAGCTTACTTGGCAAGTCCCCTGCTTATAACTAAGGTTTCAGGGCCACATCATCAAATATGATGCCACATCAGCATGCTTTTTGCCAAGGTGTCCAAAACAGCCCAAAAAAAAAGTGAGACCAATAGGCGTGCAAAAGAGACCACAATAGTTGTGCAGCTGACATGGCATCACCTGATTGGTTACTTTTTACAATATTAGTACATTTCTTAACAACTATTGGTACATTTCCTAACAATTGTTGGTACATTTCCTAACAAAAATTGATATTTTTTGTTTCAAACAATAGGTTTTATTTGTTTAATTTTTGGAACAAAAGGTATCAACAACCCTCACAATAATTGGTACATGCTCAACTACTAGGTCCTTTCCCCTATTTAGTGGTAGTTCGGGACAAGCGGCTTTCGCTTTTGATATTGCACGCTACGGTATGATGCGAGTAATGGCCAGTAAGGAGTGAGAACGTCCAAGGCCGCCTTGCAATGGTCCTGGTCTTTCTCTTTATCGAGGGAAAATCAACGGACGGCCATTACAACGGGAAAGATCGTAGAATATATGAGAGTTAATAGACAACCATTATCGATTCTAAATCATATCATATAGGGCAAAAAGGACTGCAACAAAATTATTGGATTAATTTTATTTTAATATGTTTTTGAAGTTAGATTTTTTATTTCACTTTCAATAAACTTGCGAATTGAAGAAAATATTTTTCCTACATTTTCATAATATAATAGTAATATAAAATTAAGTATAATAAAATAATAATATTATAAGAAAAATAATTATTATAATATTTATTATTATTTTATTATTATATTAATATGTAAATATTTTATTATTATTCAAATATAAGTAGCATATATGTCTTAAATTTTAATTTAATCTATATAACATACGCCGAGAGATATCTTTCTCGAGGTGCCTATTTTTAATCAATTTTGAACCCTAAATTAAAATAGGCGCCTCAAGAAAGATATCTCTCGGCGTATGTTATATAGATTAAATTAAAATTTAAGACATATATGCTAGTGGCAGTTGCGTGACGCAACATGGAAAACATAAAATAAATTAATATATAATTATATAGTATCTTTTTATTAAAATAAATTATATTATATTATTATATTATTTTATCATTACAATTTTATATATCTATTTAGACTATTTTTATTAATATATATGTGTTGCAAGATCAAAGCAAATACTAAAAGATCTAAGATATATTAAACTTGGTTTAATAGCATGTATTATGGTTATGGTTAGCGTTAGGGTTAAGGTTAGTGTTATGGTCGAGGATAAGGTTTACATCATGGTTTGGATTAGGGTTATGATTAGGTTTAGGGTTATGATAATGGTTAGGGTTTATATCATGGTTAGGGTTAGCATGGTTAGGTTTAGGGCTAGCATAGGTTAGAGTTTATATCATGGTTAGGTTTAGGGCTAAGGATTATTATTAGGGTTAGGGTTTATGGTTATGGTTAGGTTAGGGTTAAGGTCTAGAGTTATGGTTAGGATTATGGTTAGGGTTATGGTTTACATCATGGTTGGTGTTGAAGTTAGGGTTACAGTTATGATTAGGATTATGGCTAGGGTTAGGGTTAGGATTAAGGGTTAGTGTTAGGATTAATATTAGTATTTATATCATGGTTATGGCTAGGGTTAAGATTTACATCATGGTTAGCATTAGGGTTATTGTTTGGGTTAGGGTTTACGGTTTGAGTTATAGTTAGGTTTAGGATTATAATTATGGTTATGGTTATGGTTAGGGTTAGGGTTAGGGTTAGGGTTAGGGTTAGGGTTAGGGTTTACAACGTGTTAGAATTATTGATAGGGTTAGCGTGTACACCATGGTTAGGGTTAGGTTTAAAGTTATTTCTATGCAAACAATTATCCCACCCTTTGGATGCAGCAAGATATTAATACCCTTCATATATTATTAATATATTATAATAGATTATTGGTGCATCCTAAGGGTTGTAGTCATTCCCCATTTTTAGGGTTAGGGTTTAGGGTTATGATTAGCTTAGGTTAGGGTTAGGGTTATGATAAGGGTAATGGTTTATAGTTGTGGTTAGGACTATGGTAAAGGTTATGGTTTACATCATGGTTCAATTACATTAAAGTTAGGATTAAATTACTATTAAAGTTCAATTAGGGTTAGGGTTTGGGCTAGATTAAGGTTAGGAATATATTAGGATTAAGGTTCAATTTGGGTTAGGGTTAAGTTTAGGGTAAGATTATTGTTAAGGTTAGGGTTTAGGATTATGGTTAGGTTAGCATAATGATTAGGGTTAGGGTAAGGATTATGATTAGGGTTATAGTTTGGGGTTCTGGTAAGTTTCTTGTTTAGATAATGGTTGGGGTTAGGGTCATAGTTAGGATTATGGCTAGGGTGAGGGTTTACATCATAGTTAGGATTAGGCTTAGGTTTGGGGTCATGATCAACATCTTTGTTTAAGGTTAGGATTTACATCATGTTTAGGGTTAGGGTGATGATTATGGTTGGGATTAGGGTTGAAGATTAAGGTTAGGGTTAGGGTTTAAGGTTAGGATTAGGAATATGGATAGGATTTACTCTTAGGATTAGGGATAGGTTTCAAGTTATGTTTATGGTTAGGATTAGGTTTAGGGTAAGGGCTAATGATTATTATTAGGGTTAGGGTTTATGGTAATTGTTAGGTTAGGGTTAAGGTTTAGAGTTATGGTAATAATTATGGTTAGGGTTATGGTTTACATCATGGTTGGGGTTGGAGTTAAGGTTAGGCTTATGGTTAGCTTTAGAGTTACATTTATGGTTAAGATTATGGATAGGTTTAAGGTTTACATCATGGTTAGGGTAAAGGTTAAGGGTTAGTGTTAGGATTAATGTTAGTGTTTATATCATGGTTATTGTTAGGGTTAGCATTTGCATCATGGTTAGGGTTAGGTTTATTGCTTGGGTTAGGGTTTAGGGTCTCAGTGATAGTTAGGTTTATTAGTTAGGTTAGGGTTTATATCATGGTTAAGGTTAGGGTAACAATTATGGTTTAATATTAGAGTTAAATTTATGGTCATGCTTAGGGTTTAGTGTCACTGTTACAATTATGTTTAGGGTTTACATCAAAGGTAGGGTTAGGGTAAGCACAATCATAGTTACAGTTAGTATTAGAATTATAATTGGGGATATGGTTAGGATTAGGATTTGGTTTATGGTTGTGTTTTGGATTAAATTTAAGGTTAGCATTATGGTCAAGGTTAAGGTTTACATCATGGTTATGGTTATGATTAGGGTGTATATCATGGTTAGGGTTACCATCAAGGTTAGGGTTTGGCTTTGGTTTAGGATTATGGTTAGGGTTAGGGTTTAGTTGTAAGGTTAAGTTTATGGCTAGGGTATAATGGCTAGGGTATAATGTTAGGGTTACAATTACGTTTAGGGTTACATCAAAGCTAGGGTTAGAATTAGGGTTATGGTTCAATTATATTAAAGTTAGGGTTAAATTAGTATTAAAGTTCAATTATGATTAGGGTTTGGGCTAGATTAAGGTTAGGAATAAATTAGGATTAAGGTTCAATTCATGTTGGGGTTAAGTTTAGGGTAGGATTATTGTTAGGGTTAGGGTTTAGGATTATGATTAGGTTAGTGTTTTGATTAGGGTTAGGGTAAGGATTATGATTAGGGTGATGGTTTGTGTTATTATTAGGTTTATTGTTTACATCACGGCTGGGGTTAGGGTCATAGTTAGGATGATGGCTAAGGTTAGGGTTAGGGTTATGGTTAGGATTAGGTTTAGAGTTAGGGCTAAGGATTATTGTTAGGATTAGGGTTTATTTTTATGCTTAGATTAGGTTTAATGTTTAGAGTTATGGTAAGGATTATGGCTAGGGTTATGGTTTACATCATGGTTGGGGTTTGAGTTAGGGTTAGGTTTATGGTTAGGCTTAGGGTTACATTTATGGTTAGGATTATAGCTAGGGTTAAGGTTTACTTCATGGTCAGGTTTAGGGTTAAGGGTCATAGTTAGGATTAATGTTCATCTTTATATCATGGTTATTGTTAGGGTTAGGATTTACATCATGCTTAGTGTTAGGTTTATTGCTTGGGTTAGGGTTTAGGGTTTGGGTTATTGTTAGGTTTAGGGTTATAATTATTGTTATGGTTATGATTAGGATTTACATCATAGTTAGGATTAGGGTTTACATCTTGCTTAGAATTATGGATAGGCTTAGGGTGTACATCATCGTTAGGTTTAGGGTTACTTTTAGGGAAACAACTATCCAACCCTTAGGATGCATCAAGATATCAATACCCTTCATATATTATTAATACATTGTAATATATGATTGGTGCATCCTAAGGGTAGTAGAGTCATTCCTTATTTTTAGAGTTAGGGTTTAGGGTTGTGATTAATTTAGGTTAGGGTTAGTGTTAGGGTAAGGGTTAGGGTTAAGGTTATGATTAGGTAATGGTTTAGAGTTGTGGTTAGGAATATGGTAAAGGTTATGGTTTACATCATGGCTTGGGTTAGGGTTAGGGTTAACATTAGTATTATAGCTCTAGGGTTATGTTTTACATCATGGTTGGGGTTAAGGGTTAGTGTTAGGATTAATCATAATGTTTACATCATGGTTAGGGTTAGGATTACGGTTAGCGCACACCATTATTAGTGTTATTGTTGGGATTATGGATAGAGTTAGGGCCTAGGACTATGGTTAGGTTTAGGGTTTGAATCATGGTTAGGGTTAGGGTAATTATTTAGGATAGGGTTTAAGATTAGGATTAGGATAATAGTTAGGGTTTACATCATTATTAGGATTACCTAGGTTAGTTTAGGGTTAGGTTATGGTCAGGGAATTGAGTCTAGATTATATTGGCAAGGTCAGGGTTTGGTTATGATATGTGATTGATCATAGTTATGATTAGTATTAAATTTCAATTAGGGTTAGAATTACGATTATGATTCAATTACTTTAGGCTTATGGTTAAATTAGGGTAAGATTAAGTTTAGGGTTAAGATTATGCTACAATTAGGGTTAATATTGTAGGATTATGCATTCATAAAACTTATTATCTATTTTTTATGAAATATTAATAAAATCTTTATTATTATGTACATTTATTCAATAATTCTATAAAATGAATAACTTTAAACTTTGTTCTAATAAAATTAAGACATTTATAAATAGCTTACAACTTTTTTTTAATTAAAATTATTTCTTTTAACCTTTTAAATTTTTGATAAATTATTTTTGAGATTTCTAAATCAATCATCATATATTATTTTTGAAATATTTTGAACTCAACTAAAATAGAAAAATCACATCTATATGATAAATAAGAAACTTTTAATAATAAATATTTTTATATCTTAAATATTATATAGTATTTTTAAAATAGTTGTGCATGCACATAACTTTGATTTTTTGAATATAGAAAAATTATATTTTTATGATTGAAATTTAGAAACATATAAATTCTTTTTGATCTTTCCAAATTGAAAATTAAGATTTTTTCTTTTTTTTTTCTCATAAAAATATTGCTTCTATTTAGTATTCCAAGCCTTTTTAACCTTTCTAAATTGAATATTAGATTCTTTCCTTTCTTTTTAATATTTCTATTAAACATTCTATGTAGCCATTATAAACTTAAGAAATTAAAATATAAATAGAATCTTTTGGAATTTTTTTGTAGATACATAAATAATATTTCTATTATATTTTTGCTCTTCCATGTAAATCATTTCATGTTCTCTAGCTAAGCTAAATTCTATTTATTTTTAATTTTTAATTGAATCACCAATCAATTTTAGAAAAAAATAATTTTACAATTGATTTTTGAGATTTACAAATAATATTTAAAAAAATTTAAATAAATAAATTGACCAAAGCTTACATTCATTTTTTTTTATGATTCATAATCTATTTGATTTCACTTATTTGACCACCTTATTTTTTGGTTGAAATGATGGATCAATAGGCATTGTATTTCACTTCTATTTATTTGTTCGTGAGTTATATTAGTATTGAAAAGAATGGATGTTGCTTTATGTCTATCAAACATTTAATGCATAAAATATTCTTCTCACGTGAATAACATAACCTTATGAATGATAACTAAATTGAATAAAAAAACCTATACAAATTATCAAACTTCAAAAGAAGCACAGCTAATTTTTATCTCCTCGAACATAACCCTGATTCTTGAGAAAATTGTGAAAATTTGAGCTTAAAGATTTTAAGCCATGATTAATTTCTATTTGCTTGATATTTTGGAAAATGGAACTTGGATCATACTAATGTGAATATTTAATCACTCACTGAAATTGTGAAGACATTAGCATGGAAATGCAATATTCTCAAAATGACTGAGGACATATGATGGAGGAAGAGGCTTTGAAACAACAACAAGATGACGAACATAAACTCATAAACTCATGAGAGATTAGGCATAAACTCATTTATCTCCAAAAATTTCACAGTAGAACAAAGAAGTCTTTTGCTTTCCCTAAATCGATAAATAAGTTGTAGCAATAAAATAGCTATGACATATATGAAACGATTGACCTTTCAAATTCCATACTCATAAAAATTTAATACGTGAACAATATGGTGTCAAAATAAAGAATGAAGATTTAATGTTTTCATATTCCAACAAATATACAAGAATAAAGTTCATATGAAGTGAATCAAATCAAAACACAAGCATGATTTTTATCTGCATAAAATCTGAAAAAGTCCTGAAGCATTGTAAAAATTGCTACAAGCTCTTCGACTGAGACTGCTACAGTTCCAAATGGATCGTATAGATTGAAAAAACAACAATACAAATTAGTTTTTAAATGAATATTTCCATACGTCAAAAAATAAGGGAATGGGGTTAAAAGCTTGCAGTAATAGAAAATTCAGCGTGGGCAAAAAACAACGTAGGAAAACAGTCCTACTGTGAGAAGAAATATAAAATTCTGATAAGAGTTTTTGGAAACCAAAATCTCTATATTGTGTTACACACAGAGATAAAATCACACCAACAACAATTTATCCTTTCTAATATTCTAAGGATGAATCACAAAATGTGATCTAAAATATTGATTAAAGAAATACACACAATCATATGAAAAAACAACAAGAAGTCATTTAATATAATCATATGAAAAAATAACAAAAAGTTATTTAATATTATTCTTAAATATTTTTTGTTCCAAAAACCATCAGAACTTTCTTATGCATAAAACTGCTAAACAATTAATAATAAATTTTAGCTACAGCTAGACTGGAAACACAAGACACAATATTTAATTTTATTAGATGTTATCTATGGAATATACATATCATACTATTGTATTCATAATTTCAATTATCAAACGGTAGGTATGACCACGTAATTATCAATCAAATTCAAAAGATTGATTCCTTTAGGGCAGAAATTTTTATAGAAATAATGCTTGAACTGGGAGAAGGTAAAAGGCCTGTAATATCATGGATGATTGTCGTCCACAAACTCTGTTGGAGCCCATAATTCTTTATCATAAGGAAAGTGTACAAACCAAGCGATAGACAGTTGATTCGTCCGTCCTCTGAAAACCACCCGATGCTCTGCATTGCGGAATCTGCGGTTTGTCCATGCCTGGAAGTTCACCCACAAAAAATATTTATGTTAATAAGGACGATAAATAAATTACAGTTAATGGGCTCTCTGTCAGAAATTCACACCTGCAGAGAGTCGCCTACGTTGGTAACAAAGGAAGAATCTATGGGCTTCACATTTAACACTTAAATTTTAACCATAGCACTCTCCACTTCTATTTGTAACCGTCGTTCATGCATAAATGATAGGAATACGAAAGGTTTCTTTTCGGTTATAGAATGTCCAATCGTTTCGACTTCATCAGTTATAGAATGTTCATGAATATCTCAGTCATTTCAGGAATACAAAGCACTTCTTTTTTCTTACATAGTTACTGGTGATGACTCCTATATGATGTTATTGTAGGTTACGCCTCTCGGCGTAATAATATTAATACAATAATATTAATAATACACATTAAACTAACAATAATAGTATAAGAATAAAGAAATAATTATATAATAATAATGTAATATTAATTACACTATCATAATATCATAATGATAATATAATAAGAATTGTATAATAATAAAAAATAATATTTATAACATAATATAAAATTTGCCTGGTGTTGATGGTTTGACAGGTCAGTTTTGCCTGTCAGACTTTGTTCTTTTGGGATTTGCTCCCCTCTTGGTCTTTCTAATTTGGTTCATCTTTGGCTTTGTAAAGGGTCAGTGCCCTCTTTAACGCTGCTTTTTTAATCAAAAACATAATATAAATTTGTTATAATATCATTATTAATTTTTTAATAAGTATAATGTTTTATTTTTTTAATCATTTTATTAAATAATTTGATTTGATTTTTTATTATTTTATTATATTTAATTTATTTAGTTATTATTACCTTCAAATAATTAACTTGTTTTTATTTAATTATTTATTAACTTAAGAAGTTTATTACTTATTATTATTTTTTAAATGATTGTTTTTATCATTATTTAGATTTTGATGTACTCTAACTTTGTACATAATTTATTATATTCTAATTTTTAATTTAGATTTAAGTTTCAAATATATTTTTATTATTTTCATGAAACTACAAAAAATAATTAAAATTTATTAAAATTAATTTAATCAATCTTTCATTATCTCCCTCTTTCTATCTCTATCTTTGTTTCTTCCTCTTTGTGTATTTTTGTATTTCTTCTCTATCCTATTTATTTCTTTCTCTTCCTTCATCTCCCTCACTCTCTATCTATTTGTATATATCTATGTGTCCCTCTCTATCTCCATATCTCTCTCTTTCACACACATACTCTCTCTCTCTCTCTCTCTCTCTCTCTCTCTCTCTCTCTCTCTCTCTCTCTCTCTCTCTCTCTCTCTCTCTCTCAGACCTTTGCATCTATATCTCTTTTCTTCTCTATCTTCATCTCTCCATATTTCTTATTCCATCTCTTGCTCTATCTTTATCTCATTATATTTCCATCTTTCTCCCTCTCTCTCTCTCTCTCTCTCCATCCATATATCACTTCATGTATATACCTTTATCTTTCTATCTCTCAATCTTTACATATTTATCTCTTCTATCCCTCTTTCCTCTCTTTTTATTTCTCCCTCTTTATATGTTATCTCTTCCATCTCTATCTATTCCTCTCTCCTTTGTCTCTTTATTTCTCCCTCTCATTATCTTCATTTCAATGTCCTCCTCCATCTCCATCTGTATATTTATCTTCCTCTCTATCTATATCTTCACACCTCTCTCTGTCACCCAATTTAATTTTTCATCATTTATAATTCTTGTTAAATGAGCCTTCTTGCATGCAACTTGGGCATTAAATTTTTTGGCCCTTTCATCACTTTCTTTGTCATTTCCCATGTTTTTAGCAACTTGATTTTCTTGTTGTATTCTCTTATAAAAAGAAGCGAATTGTCTTGAGGGATTGATCACATACATTTCCATAGAGGCATGCAAGCTAATATATTTAATATGGTTCATACATGTGGGTTTTTAGATGGCATCATGGTACTAGGAGGTCGAATGAGAATGCAAGATTATTCTATCTTTCATCCCTTCTAAAATAGGTTCAGCTGTTGATCTTGGTAGTGAACTAATTTGGTCATGTTTGAACCCATGTAATCTAATTTGCAATTCACTTGGACCTATCTTCAAAACACACACATTAATAGGTATGTAAACACACCATACCATATTGAATCAAGCTCAAGAAGACCTTACTATATGCACTATTATAATTTTCATGTAAAAAATTGATGTGTTGGTATATGATTGAACTTGTTTGTGTTGGACATTGTTGCTAGTAGGATATGTTTTTGATTAAGTGAAAAATAGGTTTTGAAGGGATCCCAAAACCCTTTACAACATTACATAGAAAGATTGAACCTTAGTGACCCACATAGAGAGAATGAAAAAATAAGGATAAAATAACTAGCAAGCAAGCAAAAAGCCAGCGAAGGACCAAAGAACAACAAGGGACAACACATAGGCGCACAAGAGATAATAGAGGACACATCAAGAAATAGACCTAAGTAAAAATTTTAAGGAGCTCCACAGCTTCCAACTCCAGTTGATCCATAGAGGTAGCTTCACTCTTAATTTCTTTGATCTCTTTATTAGCACGCAATGGCTTTTTTTTGGTACTTACACGTGTTCTATTACCTAGGCCAGCAGAAGCATCTTCAGGGTTCATATCCTTGTCTTCCATTACTTCGATAGTAGCATTCCCATGGTTGACCTGCTCCAACTTGGTGATCAGGATCTTTAGGTTTTTCAGAGAGGCCTTAAGGATTTTATGACTCTACTCCCCAATTTTCTTGAGGGTACTCTCCACACTAGAAACCCTTCTCTCCAAATCTATAAACCTAGCCTCCATCGCCTTAAAATTGGAACAATAGGCATTACTGATGGCTTCAACATCGCTAAACACTTTTGTCAGCTCCCTCAAATTATCAGGGAGAGAGATAAACTTGCTAATGCTCATGGCTTCAATAACTTCAATCTTGCTAGAGGAAGCACTTTTCTTGGATTTAATATCATTGGTAGTTTGCAACAGCTTGAGAGTAGGGTCTTTACTATCATTTTTTAGGCCAATTAAAATATTCTCTTCACCAGGGGTTTCCAGATCAAAACTAGGTATTTTATCATTGATAGGAGGGAAATCCTCACTTACTGCTTCCTTAGGCATACTATCAATAGGTTGAAAAGGTCTGGGTAAGTGCACAAAGTTGTGACCACTTAGTGTGGAAGTTTTACACTTAGAAAAAAATGGCAAATCTCACGAAGCACATGAGAAATGAAACGGGATCATGTTTCACGTCGGGATCCCGAGCCAAAATTTGAAATGGGATCCCGTTTAGCTTCGGGATCCTAAGCCTAGATCTAAGAAACAGGATCTCGTTTCAGAAACAAAACGGGATTCCGTTTCCTTTTTTTTATTTTATTTTTTTTTATTTTTTATTTTTTTTATAAAAAATAGAAGCTATATATACATGAAATATAAAATTTATATATGTCACATTTCTCTTTGTCTTTTTTTTTCCTTTATATCTCACTTTGTCCCCTCTCTCCCAAAATCTAAAACTATGTCTCTACCTCTCTCTCACATCCTTAACTCTTTACTCTTTATCTTCGCTATCTCTATACACCTCCCCTTACCCCCTACCTACCTATATTTCTCTATATATACATCTCTACCTCTCTCTTAACGTACCATCTCTCTCTCCCAAACAACTTATCTTTCTCTACATATGTCATAATAGGTCCTACTAAGGGGTCTTATGTCATAATAGGTCCTAGTAAGAGGTATAATGTCTTAATAGGTCGCATTATGACATTATAGGTCCTATTATGTCACAATAGGTCCTATTATGACATAATACCCCTTAACAAGTCCTAGTAATGAGTATAAAGTCATAATAGGTCCTCTTAAGGGTTTTTATGACATAATATGACCTATGATGTCATAATAGGACCTATGATGACATAATAAGACCTATTACATCATCATAGATCTTATTATGTCATTATAAGTCCTATTATGACATAATACCCTTTAACAGGTCCTACTAAGGGGTATAATGTCATAATAGGTCATCTTAAGGGGTCTTATGACATTATAGGACCTATTATGTCATAATAGGTCCTATTATGTGATAATCGATCTTATTATGTCATAATAGATCCTACTAAAGGGTCTTATGTCATATTAGGTCCTCTTAAGGAGTCTTATGACATAATAGGTCGTATTATGTCACAATAGGACCTATTATGACATAATAGGACCTATTATGTCACAATAGGTCCTATTATGTCACAATGTGACCTATTATGACATAATAGGTCATATTATGACATTATAGGTCCTATTATGTCACAATAGGTCCTGTTATGACATAATACCCCTTAACTCTCTCTAAAAGTACCATCTCTTTCTCCCAACCAACTTATCTTTCTCTACATATGTCATAATAGGTCCTACTAAGGGGCCTTATGTCATAATAGGTCCTAGTAAGAGGTATAATGTCATAATAGGTCCTCTTAAGGGGTCTTATGACATAATAGGTCGTATTATGACATAATAAGTCGTATTATGTCATAATAGGACCTATTATGTCACAATGGGACCTATTATGACATAATAGGTCATATTATGACATTATAGGTCATATTATGTCACAATAGGTCCTATTATGACATAATACCCCTTAACAAGTCCTAGTAAGGGTTATAGAATCATAATAGGTCCTATTAAGGGGTTTTATGACATAATATGGCCTATGATGTCATAATAGGACCTATGATGACATAATAGGACCTATTACATCATCATAGATCCTATTATGTCATTATTAGTCCTATTATGACATAATACCCTTTAACAAGTCCTACTAAGGGGTATAATGTCATAATAGGTCCTCTTGAGGGGTCTTATGACATAATAGGACCTATTATGACATGACAGGTCCTCTTAAGGGGTCTTATGACATTATAGAACCTATTATGTGATAATCGATTCTATTATGTCATAATAGGTCCTACTAAGGGATCTTAAGTCATAATAGGTCCTATTAAGATGTATAATGTCATAATAGGTCCTTTTGAGGAGTCTTATGACATAATAGGACCTATTATGACTTAATAGGTTGTATTATGTCATAATAGGATCTATTATGACAGAATAGGACCTATTACGTCACAATAGACACATTAGGACCTATTATGTCACAATGGGGCTTATTATGACATAATAGGTTGTATTATGACATTATAGGTCCTATTATATCAGAATTTATAAGATCTTCTAAAATCTAGAATCTTTATTATAATTCCTAGAGATCTGAAACCACTCTCAAACATCCTGTTAATATATACATGAAATATAACTTAAAGTATAAGAAAAGAAAAAGAAAAAGGCAAATGCGACTTAAAATTAAATGTTATATTTCATGTATATATAGTTTGTTTTAAAAAAAAATAAAAAAATGTATATATAGTTTCTTTTTTTTTTTAAAAATTAAATTAATTTTTTTTTTTTTTTTAAAAAAAATTAAAGGGAAATGGGATCCCGTTTTCTAAATGTGTTTTTAATTATTTTTAAAAATGAAATGGGATCCAATTTCGTAAACGGATCCCATTTCATAAATAGGACCCTGTTTCTAAAAATTTCAAACTTTGGTTCAGTTGTAGCTTCGGATTTGGCTTGGGAAATGGCTTGGAGAGTCGACCCTTTGGCTTGGACCTGGTTTGACCTGCAACTTGAAGGCCAAATAAATCTTCATACAAAATAATGACTTCAAAAATATATTTGAGCACCAAATTTTCAGAATTTTTTTAAACAACGAAAACCCATTATAGTAGAGACTGTCTAGATTCGAAATATGTAATTTTTTTAAAAAAATGGATCAATATTTTTATTTTTAAAATAATTACTAATGAAAGAGGTCTATAAACTTGAAATAACATGGTTTTTTAGTTTTTTAATAAATTTTTTGAAGGCATCAAACTAGAGACAATTCTATACAGTTTGAAAAAAAAAAAAACCAAAAAATGTTAAGTTTAGGTCAAATTATGCTTGCCGTACACAAGAATTTTTCAAAACAGTGATTGTGCCCAATAAAAAAATAACAAAAAAACAAATATGCTGAAAAAATTACAAAACAATATTCTCATCAAAGGTGAGTGAGTTATAGATGTTTTCCCAAAAGGATTTAAAAACATAATTTCATTTAGGTAAAATTATGCTTGCCATACACGGGCATGGTATGGTCCTGAAAAGTGACTTTTAAACTATAGGTTTTAGTAATGCTTATTCAAACTTCATTTTTAAGATCTGGGTATTAAAATAAATTACATATTTGGAAAGTAGGCTTCGAGCACTACATTTTCTATTAAATAATTTTTTCAAGATTCATTCTTTAAGTGCCTCAAATATTTAGGTCAAACAAGATGAAATTGAAAAAAATAGGAAAAAACTTCCATTTTTTGGCCAAAAAGTGAACACAACTTCTTCCAAGTACTCGTCTTTTAGACTACAAAGGAGGGGTTCGAGCTTTGGAATTGCTCACATCATCCCCTGGCATTTGCCAGAGATGGAGGGCATAATCTTTGCCATCTTCTTTAGAGGGGAGGCAACCCAATCATCCTCATTCTCTATCTCCATACCCTCATTGTCATCATCTTCTTCCTCGTACCAACTCTCATCCTCTTGAGTCTTCTTACCCCTATTGGTAGGATGTGTTGTTGTCATTGATGTCAACATTTTCCTACTTCCATGATTGCAGATTGGTTTATTGGGATTATAGTTTGGTGTATGGAGTATTTTTAGTGTTATTATATCTTTTTGTATTGGTTTTGGTGATTCGGGAAGCTTAATTGATCATATCATATGATTTGGTTTGTAGTATATTTTCTTGATTAGTGCTTTGTAGAGTTGAGTATTTCCTCTGGTATATTCCGATGTGATCAGATCTTGAGCTAATATTTTAGGAGATTATTTGGGATGGTCTTGTGTATCTTCATTTTAGATGGTTTGTGATTTGGTACTCCGCAAGTTATCTTTCTTCGTGATAGTTGTTGTTGTTTGAGTATTCTTGAGCTTCAGATGTTGATCGATGAAGATTTGATAAGTGGTGTTGGTGTAGCTATTACTGATGATTCTAACGTGCTTGCTATTGTTTCCTAATTGTGTCTAATTTGTCTTGATGATCCACATTGATCATTGTGCAAGTTTTGGTGATTTCGCTGAACCGGTGATGTTCTCCATTGTATGCGATTTTTCTGGTGGTGTAGCATGTTGCGATTGATCTTGGTATGATTACAAGTGGAGATGAGAATTTGGAAATTTAATTTAGGTCCATGTTATGTCATGTATATCATTATATTGGTCTGATGGTCGATCTTTGCATCATGTGATGTAATTTCATAATTGTGAGTTAAGGGTTTAGCTGACATTATTGTCAAGGTTGATGAATTGTATAAATAGGTGATATTATCATGTAATTTAGGCATCAAGGGTGTGTCTGCATTATCAGAGAGTGGTGTATGTGCGAACAAGGATTTATCCTTCGATTTGGTGTATTGAGGAGAGATTGGTGTTACAAAGCAAACAATTGTGCTGAATCAAAACTATCATCAAGCATTTGGAGATTCTATTCTTTCAGTTCATTCCTTTTGGATTATAGTCTGAACCTTATTGTAAGTCAGTGAGACTTCCCTGAGGGTTTTAACCTTCTGAGTTATCATATTTTAGTATTGAGCTCTAGGAAGTGTGCTTGAATGCATGTGCATTCCCCACTGTAATATTTTCACATACTACTATAGAGTATCATCTTATTGTGGGTAGGTTCCCACCATGGTGTTTCCCTTAACCAGGTTTTCCATATCAAAATCTTGGTGTTGTGTGTGGTGCTATCTATTTTCTTATCTTTTTTATTATTTTAGTTTATCAGATTTGTTTTTTGTAGGTAAGTTTGTAGATCTGATGAAAACTGATTCATCCCCCCTCTCAGTTTTCCTTCATTGTTGTTGCCAAGAGTTTGTTCATTCTTGTAATGCATCCAAGTAGAGCTCAATCTTCAATGAAGTCTGGAGACATTATCATTGGTAGGCAAGCTATGAGATACATTTCTTCTTCTAAAATATATATTTATCCTCCTTGAAATAATGTCTACAACTTTTTGCATCAAATAGCTATTGAAAGGCTAAAGACCAATTAGTAGGAGGGTTCTTGATTTAAAGGATACAAATATTGTATTATCAATTCAAAATGGAAAGTTAATAAATCTCAATTGTTTGAGGATAAAAAAAACATTATTCTATCAATATTAAAGGATTAAAAACAATCTCCCCTCTCTTGAGCTATCTCTTCCCATCTCTCTCTCTCTCTCTCTCTCTCTCTCTCTCTCTCTCTCTCTCTCTCTCTCTCTCTCTCTCTCTCTCATTTTTTTCTTTCTTAGTCATTCTCTCCCTCTCCCCCTCTCTTTATATCTCTCTATATCTATATCTAGACCAAATTTTTCCCCACTTGACATTCTACAACTCTTCGATATTACCCATTGCACACCAAGGTGTGGTTGCTAGTAATATGTTTTTGATGTTAGATTTGTTATTGCATAAAAGAAAATTTAATATTTAATATATTTGTTTGAATTTAATTTTATTTAAGTTTCTAATTGTGATGTATAATTTTGTTATTTATTTTATATATTTGATAAAGATTTAATAATATGTTTTTAAAATAAATATATGTTAACTAATAATGTTTTAGAAGTGATGAAGGTTTATTTTTATATTAGATGAAATTGTATCCCTCACAATAAATAGTATGATCACATCCCAAATATTCAATTTGTTGAATTGTAATAGTATAAACTTTGGTCTAGAAACTAGTTTAAAATTTTAGGTATCAATCTCCTAGTATAGTGTGACCTTAGTCCGAATCTACCTTTCATTGATTTCAAGGTATATATCTCTAACCCCTTTAAATTTTATTTAAGCATATCCTTAATTTTTGTCTATATTGGTTTCCTCCAATTAATTTATCATATAGGTTAATCATTTCTATCTATATTTATTTTGTAAGGTGTGTTTATATAAAACTATATTATGGAAAATTTATGATGCCCACTCCCTCAAATAGATTTGCATACTCTCAGTAGGATCATTCTTGCTGTCATTATGTGATACTTATAATATATTTCCTAGTTTATTGTTATAGACTTATGGTTGTGAGTACTTTAATAGAATAAATGACAATTTTTATTTGAGCATAGTACACATGATGATATTGTAGAGATATATGTACATGTTTTATTGATTATCTTAATGATATTGATTAATTGTGCTATGCATGATCAATTCTATTATTCAAAATTATGCTAATCCTATGTGTTGAGTATCCATCACTCCTAGTTGGAAATGATATAACTAATAAAAGAGTATCATGAAATGTATTGTAGGAGACATTATGTGTGACCTTGTTACAATGGATGTTTTTAAATGCTTTGGCTATAAATGCTCTTATTGTGGACTAATATGTGCTCGAGTGTGGAGGGTGCTCATGGCCAATCAAATCAAGAAAAAAACAAGGCAACCTTGTGTTCAAATAGTTATTCTAACCTAGCCTATTTAGAGAGGCTAAGGTCTTTTGTTATATTTAAACATAGTGATGTGAAACATTTATAAGATAAAATGTGAATTTAATTTCCATTTTGTGATATATGTAAGGTTGTGTCAACACAATATTTTAAATGTGTTTAGTGCTAAATGTGACATTAGTGTTTATATGAAACATATGTTTACTTCATGATTAAATGTGTCTATTATGTCATCATCACCATCATTATGTATTCCCTAATGTCCTAAGTCATAGGGGTATCGGTTAGGGTTCATTTAGGAACCTTAAAGTTAGCAATTTATGATTTTTAACCCTTTTTATTTGGCCATTTTCAATGGTGATAGGATTTGACCACATGGGTAAGATGGTGTGTGAGGCATGACGTAGTGGAAGACACTTGGAGCCATTCAAGGAGGCTTGTATCTTTTCCATTTCCAAATTCACACACTTTAGGTTAACATCATGAGAAAGGTGTGGGCATATAGGAGTGATTGAACATGTGTAAGCAAAGGTGTTGGGGGAGAAACTGAGAAGATAACATGTGGCATCCTAACAAGGTGACTAAATAAAAAAGAGGTTTATACTTAGCTTCAAAAAGAGAGAAGGGGATTCATTCTTTTAAGAGGAAGATTTGGGGGGTTGTTTTGATGTTCATGCTTCGAGAAGAGAAGCCTAGATGAGAAAGAAAGGTTGGAAGGGGACCAATTTCTTATACTTCACAAAAATTTCATCAAGGTTTTTTATTTTTTAAGGTAAGTCTCTTACTCCATAGTTGAAACTTTCTTGAAAGTATAGTATGCATAAAAAAATGGTGGCTTTTTGATGTGTTGTATTTTTTATTCACAGAGTTATGTTATTGGTGATTTTATGTTTGAATGGGAGTTAATTTTGTTATAAGTTGTTATGTTATGTGTATTGAAAGCTACTAAATGCTAAGAGTGGAGGTGAATCAACATATGCTAAAAATTAATCAGATTTAACCTTTTACTTAACATTTATTCCATCTACTATATGCATGAAAGTAAATAGTTGAAACCACAAAAACAACCACAAATGAAAATCATGGTTTTTATGTGGAAAAAATAAACTAAGAAAAGCTATAGTGATAACTATCTCACCATCTTCTTTGGCCTTTGGCCCTTTGGTTGGCTTCCCCCTTATTTTTTGGATTCTTCCTCACCATCTTTGGTTTTCCCCGATTTTTCCTATAGAGGTGGATCTATATTCTTTAGAGGTGAAGATGGATGGTGTTGGAGATGACCTATCTTCTTTGAAGCAGAGATGTGTGCTATGGTTGATACTAAGAAATGTTGTCGGGGAGTGGATGGTGTGGTATCTCTTCATAAACTTCGTTTGGAAAGTTCTTGTCTAATGTAAAATCTCTAGACAAGTTGATAAACTATTTGGGTAAAGACATTAAACTAAAATAGGATGGAAGATTGGAAATCATTTGAGAAAATTATTGAGCTGAAAAGGAAAGTTGACATAAGCACTATCATTGGATTCATCTAGTTTGTTGTGCTCATGGTATAGGAAATAAGTGTTCGAAGGTGAGTTGACTAAATCCTAAAAAACTACCTTTCATATTATAGTCATTTCACATCTCAGTTTTAACAAATATAACATCCATACAATGATTTGTTTTGATTATTCTAAATTCACTAAAACTTTGTGTTTTGTAAGAAAATGGTAATATTAGAAACATCAATCTTTTATGAGAAAGTTGATTTGGTAAATTTTATTTGGGCATTCAACTTCCCTTGTACTAGGGAAGCCTTACACTACACATGGTTTCACACGGAGTAAGATGATGGATGCATAATTACATCATACTATTAGTAGTAAGTTGACTTGTTCGATTAACAACAAGTACTTATTATTTTGTGTACTGCATAATATTTTAAAATTGCTAAATTATGTTTTAAACATTAGCAATGATATATTTTAGTAGAATCAAAATGTAATTTGGAGAATCATTAAACCAAAGAAGTATTTCATAGGAATTTCAGAAAGAAAATTCATCTTTCAGAAATTTTGTTGTCTGACAAAGGAAAATTATGGAGATAAAATGGAGGATTTTTACAATGGTGCTTTTACCATTCAAGACAATATAATTCTAAGGATGACTTTAGAGATCTGGAAAAAAAGTTGCACGAACATGAGGTAGCAAACTGGGTTGACTATAGATGAACAGCTTTAAATGTGACTCTTTTGCATCTATTGTATTCTTGAGTCTTGAAAGGTATTTTCCTATTTAGATAGAAATATCGTAATCAAATTATTTTCATTTTGAATATCTTGTTCACTCTATCATTCTCTTTGTTCTTAGAGATAGAGTTTTATTTTCTAGGAACATTTTATTTTGATAATATAAGCTTATTATTTTATCAAAAATAACCTTGGGATTTTGTTATGTGTCTCAGTTGGTTAATAGAATTTGTTCTCTTCAAAAATATAATAATATTGACTCCTAGCCCAGACAAGAGAACAAACTATTAACAACAGTTGGATAAGTTGCAACTATTGCTACATTCTTTGAATTTTAGAGGTATAGCTCCCTCTTTTAATATGAATTTAGATTTTCACTAGGTATGGTTTTAACCAAAAAGAAGTAAAGGAAAACTTTAAAAAACTAAAGTGGAAAATAAAGATGAGATTAATCACACATGATCTTCATAGCAAAGTGTAAAAGATCACCTTCCCTTCTCTTTCAGGAATGTTTAGATCAAGAGAAAAATTATCCATGTCTATTTTGGCTATCAAAGTTTGATTCACACCTCATATTTTATGGGATTCAGGGTGATAATGTTATACACAAGAGAGGACCAATTCTGGACATGCAATGACAAATAGATAACCCCCAACTTGAGATAGGCCTGTAATGTAGAACTTTTCTGAACTATGCAACCTTCTATGAATATCATGCATTGTGAATGGCCTAATTTTTGTGTCTTTAACACTATCTATCTTGATTTGAATTGGTTGAGAAGATCTAGGTGTCATAAAAGATCAACACATAAAGGCTAGGGTTTCTAATAGAGGGTGAAAGCTCAAATTGGGATAAAATAGAAGTGATCTTTGAGGAGAATAAATGTTCATGAATGTCAAATTAACAAGCTTCCTCTATTTTATCAACAAGAAAACTAAAAATTTTAACAATTTGGACAAAGAAAGATTTTCTCCCAAAACTTGGTTCTATGCTTTCACCTAAATGTTCCTTTGAGTTCATCAAAAAATTATAATGCAAATGGAAAGAATAAAGGAGACAAACACATGAGATCCTAGAGCAATTAATTCATTCATTTTGGTAGCTGTTGTATTGCCTTGAGATTTGAATTGAAATATTTTATTAATGTCTCATTTATTATTCATTATAAAAAGGTAGTTTATTGATGTCATCGCATGAGTCATCGGTCTTGAGGCTACCTCTATCAGATTCTTGAACAATCTCATTCATTAATAACTGTGGAACAAGAGAAGTATGTGCCAAAAAGTCCCTAATGTACAATCGACCGATATAACTTGTGAGGGACCCGCCAACGTGATACTATCGAGGATCATGTATTGGGTGGAACAAATCTCAAAGATAATGAAACCTAGTGAGTTAAGATTCTATTACATAGCAATAAACCAACAAAACTACGTGGATCCCCTTTTAGAATTAATCAAGACTTAACGCTTAGAAAAAGCTTGTTCAGTTGATCAGGTAAATTAAAAACTAAGGGAATTAATGCATGGGACTAATAAATGAGGCTTATTGATTTAAAAGGGGGATTTCAACTTAGCAAAAATGAGGGGTAACAATTGTCTCTGTCTGGAGACAAGGACTAAGAGGATGTAGAGAACCTAGAATAAGATGACATAGAGCCTTAATCCTATGGGTTATAGAGTCACACCAAAATTGAGACCTAACTACCCAAAACTATAAACTATAATACAAGAAAAAGGAGCTTCAATAGTCAATTAAAATTTTTCAAATCTTTCCCATTGTAAATAAGAGGCAATTGTGTACCATCTAGGTATGCTAGTTAAAAAGAATTTTCTCCAGCCATTTTCTTGATTACAAGCGGGCCTGTCCATAAGGAATGAAATTTCTTATGTGTGCCTTTGGGTTCCCTCCAATGATATCATAACAAAATAGAGTCTCCCTATACAAACTCTCGTCTCTTGAATTTCTTATCAAACACTCTCTTTACCATTTCTTGATGCTCTACTATTCTGTCAATGGCCTCATACCTTTCTTCCTCTAGTTTTCTCAGGTATATGTTTCTTTTCTCCAAAGAAGACTGGAAATATTCATCCTCAACACTTTTTGAACTTTAGATGCCCATATTTCTCATAGAAGGGGTATCTCACTCTCTGTCCTATAAGCCAACTAAAAGTAGAGATTCCTATGGCTCGTTTGTATGAAGTCTTGTCAACCCATATGGATTATACAAAATTTATGCCAATTCCTTTGATTTTGTTCTACTAAATTCTTCATGATAGTAATGAGATTCTTGTTACTTGATTTTGCCTACCCATTTCCATTTGGGTAGTAATCAAAATAATGAGCAAGATTAATCCCATAATTGTAGCAAAACATGGTCAGTTCTGAAGAGGAGAAACTACTAGCATTACTAGTTATAATATTCTTGGGGACATGATTTTTTCTTCAAGGAACTTATTCACTACTTCAGACGTGGTGTGTTTGACAATAATATCTTCTACCACTTAGTGAAGTAGTCTGTAGCTATAAGGATGTGAGTATGTTGGGCACTCAAGCTTAGATTAATAGACTTGATGAAATCTAAACACCATTATTTGAAAGGTTCTTCAATTACCATCAGTCTTAGTGGCAATGCAACCAATTGAGGTCTCCCTGTGAATTTAAGATATTTTTTGCATTTTTCTACCCATTTATACGGGTCTTTAAAAATACCAAGCCAATAAAAAAGATTGTCTCATAATTCTATAAGCAGTCATAGAGGCTGAGAGGTGTCCACCACAGAGCTCCCCATGAAGAGCTTCCAACAATTTCTTTTGTCTCTTTATCTACACACCTCAAAAAAGTACCATTTATACCCTTTTTGTATAGATTCCCTTCTCATACGACATATTTCATTGTCGTCAACTTTAAATTTCTTTTCTACTTGGGTGACAATGTAGCATGGCACTCTCCATAAGTTAAGAAATATGAGACATCTCTAAGCCAATGATCAAGAGTACTAGTAAACAATATGAGGGGGTGATCGCCTTGTTGTCCTAGTTTATTTTCAACAATCACGGTGCATAGATCTCTCCCTCTAACAAGAGCAGTTGGTTTAATATCAACATTGTACTCTTGCACTGTTGCAACCCAAGCACCCATTTTATTTCCATCAATATCTTGGTGAGTTAAAATGCTCTTAATAGAAGAATTAGGAACAAAAATTTTTGAATGAGAATGCAAGATGGAAAATCTAAAATTCTTTAGGGCCTTAACAACAATGAAAGCATGTTTTTTAGTTTGTGTATATTTCAATTCATATTTTTTGGTGGCTAACTCATAAAGTCTATAGGTACTTTCATACCTTCATCATATTTTTATAGCAAGATAGAAGATAAAGTCTGTTTTGAGGCATAACAATAGATAATGAAATCTTTTTGAAAATTTGGATGTATCAAAGTAGGAGTATTGGCTATAGCTAACTTTATATCTTCAAAATATTTCTTACCTTCTAAGTACCACTTAAAAGTCGGTTGACTTTTCAACATCTCCACAATATGTCTTCTCAACTCAACAAAGTCTGGCACAAATCTTCTTAGAAAGTTTACTTGACTGAAAAAGAATCTGGTTCCATCTAAAGAAGATGGAAGACTTAGTTGTTGGATCATCTTGACTCTCTCAAGATCAATCCTAATGCCATATTTTGAAACAATATATCCCAAAAGTTTTCCTTCTGTAACTGCAAATTTAGACTTCTTAGGGTTTAGAGAAATACTAAAATCCCTACATCTTTGCAACACCTTGTCCAAATATGGTAAGTGATTTACTCTCATCTTGGAAAAAGAAATAAAGTCATTGAAATAATCAACTATAATATTACTCTTCAAATCACCAAAATTCAAGTCCATCACCCTCTACAAAGTGGCTCTAACATTAATGAGGCTGAAAGGCATTTTGTTATAGGCAAAGATGCCCACAAGGGTGGTGAAACTAGTTTCTTGTTGATCTTCTGGGGCTACTTCTATCTAATTGTAACCAGAGAAGCCATCCAACATGGACATCATTTTGAATCCTGATACTATTTATAGAATGTGGTCCATCATAGGCAATGGATAGTTATCCTTAAGGGAGGATTGATTCAAATTTTGGAAGTCCACAAAGATCCTCATTTCTCCATTTGTTTCTCTAACTGGCACAATGTTATCAATCCATGGGGTATGATGAATAAGATATATTATCCTTGCATTTAACATCTTATCAATCTCATTAAGGATATCATCAACAATTTCTAGATTGAAGGTTCATTGCTTTTGTTTGAAGGGAACTACTCCTGGCTTGAGGGGAATACAATGTTTTATTTTTTCATTCCTAAAATTTTTAAGATCACCATAACACCACACAAAAAAATATCTATACTTAATAAGTAGGGAGATAAAGCTCTTCTTTTCCTTAGTTGTACAACATTTCCCTATATAGACCATTTTTGGGTCTTCCTTTGTGCATATATTCACTTATTTGTATTTAGTTGATGTTAAATTGAGATCAAATTTCTTCTATTTAATGTACTGATCACTTATGTTGAACAGACACTCAAAGGACACAAGCCCCTTAGGGAACTTATTTTCTTTTAGCTAAACCACTCCTTTCATCTCATGATATTTGGAATTTACTTCTCCTTTAAGAATATCAGAACTTGTAGCGTCCTAAAATTGTGACACTTGCAATTTCGACTGCATTTGGGTCTTCACGATGGCGACGCAACACTGAACCTGAATGGAGACCCTGAAACCTATTTACGACATCAAAAACTACATATTTCTGCACCGTGGCCTGATCCTTCCTTGCACCCTGCTGTCCCGGGAGGTGGGACCATGGCGCCCAGTGCCCTGGTCCTTCAAGACCATGGCACCCAGTGCCCTAGTCCCCCAGGACCATGGCACCCAGCGCCCTAGTCCCCCAGGACCATGGAGCCCAGCGCCCTGGTCCCTGGCCCTATTTTGGGCCCGGTCTCTTATGGGGCATCGGGTCTTCAAGTTTGCAATTCAGAAAATAATGTTTCTAGGTCAGCCTAAGGTCAGAAAAATCAGTCTCCTAACCCTAATTGACAAGTATATAAACTAAATTTCCCCTCACGAAAGAGAAAAAACATATGCGTACAAGAGGCAGAAGTGATAGGCAAACATTCAAACATTCAAG